>NC_062221.1:76777483-77080513 GCF_902686445.1 Sciurus carolinensis
TGAACAAATTTCAAAAGAGGAATAGGTGAATTTAGTTTGCCTAGTCATTAAATGTTAATAAGATTATCTGAACCTTATTCAGATAACCAGTCAGAAAAGTGAAATAGTCAAAAATTTTGAGGAATTGATTCCTTTACAAAGTATTAAATTCTTTCCCCAAAGGTAGTAAAGATCAGGGGAAATCACCACTGCAGATAACACAGCAGTAGGAATAAAAACAAAAGATGAACTTTTTTTTTCAAGCCTGTCAAGAGGACATGTTAGATTTTACAGTAGGGATGAGCACGGGGTTGTGTCACTTATTCAAACTGTCACTAGAAAAATTTAGGGAGATTATTGTCTGTTTCTTTTTCCAGGAGTTTGTTTATCACCTTCTCCAACCATTCTCTGTGCTTCATAAATATGACCTGCAGGTAATATGAATAACCACTTAGAGTGTATAAGGGAAATAGAAAATTATTTTAGTTTACAGAGTAAAAAAATGAGGTATATATAGCTTTCAAGTCAGATGTCTGTGTGCAACATCAAGATTTAGAAACCTGAAAACAAGTACAAGAAAAATTGCCACCACCCATACATCTAGTATCAGCCAGGTAGAAAGAGAAAGAGAAACAGATGAGGACTCTCCCAAATCCAAGTCCTGATGGAAGAGACAGAGAACTAGCTGGCTGCGGGGAGGCCACTGATATCTCCACAGCACTAACTAGAGCAACAGGTAGATAAATGAGCAGTTATATCACGTAACTTTTAATTATCCATTTCGAGATAGCTTTGTTTTGTTATAAGTTTGCTTTTCTTCAGTCTACTCTGTTTTAGTCAGCTTTTTCATCACTGTGGCCAAAATACCCAACAAGAACAAATTAGAGGAAGAGAAGTTTATTTGCAGCTCAAGGTTTCCGAGGTCTCCAGTCCATAGATAGCTGACTCCATTGCTCTGGACCATGCATGATGGGGGAAGGGTCCCAAAGCAGAAAATACTTAGTTCATGGTGGGATCAGGAAGCAAAGAGAGAAAAAGGTGGGGGAAAGGGGCCAAAGGGAAGTTGTACCCTTCCAGAGCACTCCTGCTGTGACCCACTCCATCTAGTCTTGGTCCCTTTGCCTACAGTTACCACACAGTTAGTCCATTCAAACTAGGATGGACTGATTGGGTCACAGCTCTCATAATACAATTATTTTACCTCTGAATATTCCTGCATTAACAGGAGCTTCTGCAGGACACCTCATATCCAAACCATAACATGCTCTATCATAACTCTTTAGTTATCCTTATGAACTATGGTCAAAATTATCTCTCAGTCCTCTTCAAAGGAAGAAAGGCCATTTAATAAACAACATACACTCATTTTTTACAAAATGTTTCTATAAAAACATTTTGTAAAATGAATCATTTTTATATTCATTTGCATTACATGAGAAGATTCGACTCGGGTTTTAAATGGACAAATCTACAAAGTGATTTTTTCAGTAATAGAAAAAGGAGAGTGACATTTATCATCTTGCTCACTTGTAGGAGCATACATGTGCATCTTCAAAACTATCAAACAAGAAAACAGAAGAAGTCATTTAAAAAAGAAGATTTTTTTAACCCTGTGGAGAGCTGCAGTTAGGGAAATAGTTACCACATCACCCTCACCCACTCTCTGGTTCTCCTTAACTGCAGCTGTCATTTGCAAATGCAGGCTGATACTGCCATCCTGCCTGGGTGTCTGCAGTGTCACACTAGCCTGACGCTGATTCTGCATTGGAGCTGGGGGGGTGGGTGGACGAGGACATCTACTCTAGGAAAAAGAACCCAATGTATTATTCTTTAGCTAAAATATTTTGTAAAGTGTATCATAATAAAATTGTGGCTTTGCACATTTTATATTTTCAAGCTATACTGGAGGTAAAGAAAATAACTTATTTCCCACAACCGCATCATCTACCTGTCCCCTTGCAGAACAACTCACTGAGATATTTGTGGGGAATAACATTCAAGTAGAATATGTAAGAACAAACATGGGTGGGCAAAACAGTTCCAGATGATCTGCTTTACCCTAGAGCATGGCATTTACTTATTCTGCCATCTGAGCTTGCAATGAAGTTGCCAGGCATGAACCAACCTCAGCATGTTTAGCCACCTACAATGCAATCCCATGGCATTGCTTTTAAGAATAACAACCTGCCTGTCTTTAAATGGCATTTTCCCTTCTTCGGTTTATTGCTACTCTTACTCCACCTGTGAGGAAGACTAGGTTAGAGAGAGAGACTAGAGGCTACATTTTCTTTTCCCCAGATACACTTATACATTTGAAGAAGTTAATATTTCTTTATAAATGCTTGACAATTAGAATAAAAATATAAGATTACTCTGGGTCAATTACTTTGCTAAGACTGCGTGTGTGTGTGTGTGTGTGTGTGTGTGTGCACAATATGTAATAACTTTTAATTTTATAGAATCTATAAGTTATGTATTACCATCCCTATTTTATAGATGAGGATACTACAGATCAGAGGGTTAAAGAGCTTAAATCTAAAATCATTTTGAAGAAAACTTCTCATACATGGTAACCATGTGTGCAAGCTAAGACGCCTAATACTGGGTCACACAATTTCTTTAAAAGAAAGGAACATTTCGCCAAAGGTTTTGCAGCATGTGCTAATAAGTACTGTGGATAATATCTGAACCAACTTCTCATGCTCAAACTACTATACTGTGAGTTATGGCCTTGGCAAAACCTAATCTCTCTTCATTTTTAAAGTCATGCTATGCAAGCAGAAAAACCCTGTGTTTTTCACTTTGTTTTTCCAAGTAAATAAATTCACTCAAACATTCATTAACAAAATACTGTTTAAAAGTGATTATTTAGTTTAGAGGAAATGACAGCATAGACAGCAGAAAGAAATAAAACAAAAACCATTTTATCAATACATGTAGATAAAATACTGTGTTGTTTATAACGTCAATCCACAATCCACCAGTAATTGGCCTTGTACAATGTTTCTCAAAATGTGATCCAGAGCCAGGCACTGTGGTGTACACCTAAAATCCCAGCAGTTTGGGAGACTGAGGCAGGAGGATCATAAGTTCAAAGTGAGCCTCAGTAAATTAGTGAAGTCCTAAGCAACTCAGCAAGCCCTTTCTCAAAATAAAATATAAAAAAGAACTGGGAATGTGGCTCATTGGCTGACTGCCCCTGTGTTCAATCCCTGGTACAAAAAAAAAAAAAAAAAAAAAAAAAAAAGTGATCCAGAGCTATCCAAATAACTGGGGTGTTTGTTAAATGTCATTTCCTGGAGCCCCCAACATATAATAAGTAAGAGCTTTTGAGGATTTTTGAGGATGAACTGTAGGAATCTACATTTGAAAGCATAATCCTTCCTGAGATCCTTATATCCACTCAAGATTGAGAACAAGTGCCCTAAGATCTTGTTGCTTCACAACTTAGTGTAACAAGTTGTTGGGCAATGCAGTTGATGTTAGAAAAATTGTATGTTTTAGATGGATATAGCCAGAGACTTACCCAAAAATTACACAATGAGAATAGTAGTGTTTGTGAAATTCTGGTGCATCAGCAGCAGTTAGAACCCAGTTACCTTTGGAATTTGTGAGGAAGTGGAAGCTGGTTGGTGTACTCAGACTCTCATAATGGATGACTGACTGGGAAGACAATAAGCATTTTGAAGACAATTTATTTTACATGGTGACCTTGTGTGCAAGCTAACATGCCCACTACTAGGTCACAGAGTTTATTCAAAAGAAATGAGCATTTTACCAAAGGTTTGCAATGTGCACTAATCAGAAGCTGCCTGTCAAGTTGAAGTAGCATCAAGAGGCTCAGAATAAGGGCTCTTGGGTGTTAAATGGTTCCTACCAAATACCAAACCTATTATCATGATTGGCTGTTATAGCCCTCTAAACAGCAAAGTGATTAAATTGGTCATTATGAAACCCTAAAGATGCATAATTATGACAAATAAGACTCAAGTGCAGGGAGATTTCTATCTCTGACTGGATTACATTTCAAGGAGGAATCAATGAAGAAATGTTTTCGAAGCCACTATCAGCTGTGCAGAAGCTGTTAAGAACTGGATTCTCCTGATCTTCATGCGAGTCTTTTTTATGCATCCAAACACACTTAGTTAAGGAACCTCTCCAGATCTTATCCTAAATGTCAATCCTGTGCAAAAACTTCTTTCCATTTACATTACAGCCCTCCCTTTATACAGAATCCTCTATTTCATCATTTGCCAAGAATCAGGTGCTTCTCCCAGGATCTCGAGTTTATTCTGACTCACTCATACTTGATCTACATCAAGTCCTCAACCTGCATATGTACTCATTAATTTACTTATCATGACTGATGAGGAGGATTTTAGAAGTGGACTTCTACAAATGCCAGGCATAGTGGTACAGGTCTATGATCCCAGAGACTCAGAGGCTGAGATAGGAAGATCACAAGTTCACAAGTTCAAAGTCAGCCTCTGCAACTTAGGGAAACACTGTCTCAAAATAAACAAATAAGGGCTGGGTATATAACTCTGTGCTAATTCTACTACTGTACTGTATTGTACCCAGTACAAGGAGGAAAGGAAAAAGGAAAGGAAAGGAAAGTAAAGCAAAGGAAAGGAAAGCAAAGCAAAGGAAAGGAAAGGGGGAGGGAGGAAGAGGAAGGGTGGTGAAGGAGAAGTCAAAGCAAGGCAAGAATATACCAGGTGCACAAAGAAAGTCTAGAATATAAACAAATATGTTTTTCTTTAGCAATATAGAGAAGACAAATCAGATGAGTCCAGTTTCTTGATTCAACTCTTTTTTAATTATTGCAGATTGACAACAAATTTAATGAAGACTTTTTAAAGTTAGCATTCAGATATAATACTAGTGTATCATCTACTACCGAGCTTCAATTCCAGTGTAAAGCTTTGTCATTAATACAAACTGAGTACTATTTATTGAATTCTAATATTTGTCTAATTACCAATATCTTCTTAGAAATACATCCCTTCCAAGAGTGTGGTATGAGGGACACAACAACTGTATTTGTGTTGATGTTTCCTTGAAACAGAATATCACCAGAAATGCAATTAGTATTTATTCTCTGTTATATTGTGTATAGAGCACAAGTTATTCACATTTCACTTTTTTCTTTTTGTTTATTCTCTCCCATGAGTATTTTTTTTTTGCTTTCCCCAGTTATATTTACCACATAACTTGAACTGTACTCTCATCTTCTGAACAACTCATTTAGTGTGAAAATTGAATGCCCTTTAAAAAATGAATTGTCGGTGTTTAATATCACTCTACTTCTCTTTGGAGAAATGCTATGGTTTTATTCATTAGAAGGGAAAATAGCAGGACAAAGGGAGACAAAACATCTCGAAGGATTTTAACTGGTTTAAAATACATTTTTAAGACTATCATAGCAACATAGGAAAGAGAACACAATAGATGATGATGATGAAAATAAAGGTGTCCAGACCATATTTTTGTATATGAACTACAAGAATCGATAACAAATCATGACTTATAAAATATCAGCCATGTTGACCCTAGAAAATATTGTTTCACTAAGAAAAATGAAAGCAATCAGAAAAGTCTACAAAAAAATCAATGCATTTAAACTTTCAGTTCTCTCATTTTCATGACTATATCCTATCTTCGGGGCTCATACTACCTCTATCCACAATTAATTGATATCAAGACTATCTTTCCCTGAAGATGTTCTATACCTTGCTTTGATAGACCATAACTAAATTTTGTTCCAGAGAACGCTTGAGAAAGAACTGTCACCTTGGTACTATTCTTTCAGATATGCTGAGTGATTCCATGAGCATATGGAACTAAATTGTACACCATTTGAGGAAAATTTACTATGTAATTTTAAGTGAAATACAGTAGATTAGAAGGAAAAGAAATTGTCTACATAATATTTTGGGGCATTTTTGTGAAATATTTCAAATAATCTTGTTATCAATTAACATTGAAGACTAAAGAATTTACCCATTCTAGTAGTTTACATTTATCTGTTTTCCTGGGAGTTAAAAAGGTTTGAGTAAGATGAATCTCCTCATATTTGCAGAGGAGAAGGGGCAATGGATATATTTGCAGTATAGAAAATCATTCAGTTGGAGAATGATTAGAGAGGAAATGCACATTAAGCTTTAGACAAAACACACACACATAGATTTGTTGTTGTCGTTGTTATTAATCACTCCTGTATAGAGAAAAGTTTAGAAGGAAAGTAAAAGTTCTGGCCTTGTGTTAGCTTTCCATGGATATGACCAAAATACCTGACATAAGCAACTTAAAAGGAAGAAAGAGTTCTTTTGTCTCTTGATTTTAGAGGTTTTAGTCCAGGTTGGCCAGCTCCATTGGCTTGGGTCTAACATGAGGCAGAACATGATGGCAAAAGCACATGGCAGATGGTAGCTGCTCAACTCATGACAGCCAGGTAGCAAAGGGAGAAAGAGAGGAAAGACCCAAAGACAAAATGCCATCACCAAGGGCATACACACAAGGACCCATTCTTTAACCAGGCCCCACCTGCCAGTCTTCACCACCTTCTAAGAGTCTACTCAGCTATCAGTGGATTAGCCAATTGATGAGGTCAGAGCCCTCATGATTCAATCCATTCCCAGAAGCCCCACCTCTGAAGAGTATTGTGTTGGAAACCAAGCCTTTAACACAAGGGTGTTTGGGAAACATTCCAGATCCAAACCATAACAGGCTTGTTGGAAGAATTTGTAGAATTTGAAAGCTTTTATGAATGCAATGATAGGGAAGCTATCACATGCAATTATTTAAATAGAATCCTGGTATCCAAGCATTTTCTTCTGATTGAACAATATGCCTGGATTAAAGGTCCCATATTAGAGGCATTATTTGCAAGTGTAATGCATAAGTCAGTATATTCAGATAAAATAATCCTAATAGTCATTTAATAACATGTTTGTAAATTTATAAATCATATAAGAAAGCATCCTGTAAATGAAACATTGTAAAACTATATTTTATCTAATTAATTCTTCCTAAATTTTAAGGATATTTACCAATACAACATTCAATTAGTAGATGCTTTTACTGTTCCTATGCAGTGTGGAAAAAAAAGGGGGGATCTACCTCAGTCAGGATAACTCAATGTTAAGCAAGTATTGCTTTGACACAAAAAACCTATCCTTCCTTCACATTATAATCCTATCTGTATCATTCTTTACTCCGTAGTTTTACTCTATGAAAAACATGGCCTCTGGGGTCTCTGGGATGAAGAAAAAGCACGAGCTCATAACTACCTCAGCCATAAGAAATGCTCTACTTTCACAATTCACAAATGAATTCACAATTCATTAACCAGAACTTATTCTTATGGTGCTACCTAATGGCAGAAGATGCTCGGAAATGTGGTCTTGATTATACTCAGGAAGAGGAAAATGAAATGATATATGGTAAATTGAAGTGTTTTCCCTGCTATAGTCAGCCCTTTGGCCTCCAGAGAGCCATATACTTTTTTTTACACATGGAATGCCATCAAATTCTACCACAAGGAAGAAGACTAATAACTACATGTACCTTCACAGCTATACCCAAAATGCATAGTCATACCCATGAGATCCAGATATAATTCCTTCTTCACCAGCAGATAAGGAAATAAAAGAGAAGTTGTCCATTTTCTCCCTTCTACCATCATGTGTATATGTGGAACATATATCAATGGAATAGAGATGGAATTATTTCAATGAACTATTTCTCTGCATAAAGAGATAAATGAGAGATACATTTTGGTCCTTGTTCTAAAGCAATTCTAGTACTCTACTGGATGTGGTAAAACTCCTTCCTTCAATCAGGTGGTAAGGCATGATTGGTGCTAATCCTCTGATTTCATGTTCTTGCCCACTTGTTTCATAGGGGTTTCTAGATCTTCCTTCGGCAGGTAGGGATTATCTCTCACTCATTGCTTCCTTGATCACATCTGAAGTAGGAATTTGGAAATATGCTCTTCTCAGAGGCTACACTCTTTTACAGTTCACCTCTTTCTCATAGTGGCCCAAGACATTTTTCAAAAAAAATCTAACAATGAAATTCTTCAGCCAATTTCTCAACTAAATACAAATTCAAAAACTATTCTTTTTCCTCAAAGTTCTGACTCTTTAGTTTGAGATCACAATGTCTTTCCCTCAACATCTAGTGGATTTCTGACCAATCTTCTTGTAGTCAGCAACATGTGCTAATATCTATGCCCCCCCACTGTTCTTTTAGAAAATTGTTCTGAAGCATGTTTGACTTTCTAATTTCTACATTCTCTCTCCAACTAACTTAATGCTAGCCACCCTCACCCCTTCCAATAAGATGAAATTTTCCCTGAGTTTTTTTAATCAACTAACAGCTTTTTTTTTCTCTTTGTCGTTCTATGTCATTTAAAATCTCATTTAGAATCAAGAAGCAGTTCATTTTTATGGTTTTCAGAACCCCAAATTTCTGGACATTATTTTCTTTTGCTTCTTTTTGCAGACTTGTCAATTCTCTCCTTTGCTCATCTCTTCCAAAGGCAATCAAACTAGTTATATATTGCTGAGCAACAAATTGATTCAGAACTTAGTAGCTGAAAACTGTGAAGATTTATTATCTCACAATGTCCGTGGGCTGAGAATCCAGGAGCACTTTAACTGGGTGGTTTTGCATCAGACTCTCATGAGATTATAGCTGAACAGCTGAGAATACAGTCTCTGAAGAACTGATGGGAGCTGGATAATCTACTTCCAAATTTATCTTCATCTTCTTGGTTCTTGAAGGTTGGCAGGAGTCTTCTGTTTTTCACCACACAAGCCTTCCTACTGAGCCCATCATGATATGCCTCCCTCCAAATTGTGTACTCCAAGAAAAGTGAGAGTACATGAGCAAAAAAGCACCCAAGACTGAAACTGTAGTCTTTTACAACTTGATCTTGGATGTGACATGCCATCAATTCTGCCTATGTTATTGATCACACATGCCAACCCTAGTACAACATGGCTACATGTGAATACCAGGACTCAAAGGTCACTGGGGCCATTTTAGAGGTTGGTTACCAAAGAAAGCCCACAGTAGCAAAAATAAATGTTTTGGGTTTCTTTCCAAACTGCTGGTCCAGTAAACACATGCCCTACCTCACAAATTAACCCAGGTGAAAATTTTGCCAAATATGCTACATAGCCATGTTTTGGTCAATAGCAGACCATATTTAGGACAGTGCTCCCATAGGATGATATTCCCTGGTGATGTGGTATCTGTCTTCATTTGTGTAAGTTCTCTCTCTCTTCTCCTTCTCTCTCTGATGTTTATGCAATGACAAAATCACCTAAAAACCTGTTTTGCTAAGTGAGATGTGGTTGTGTTTTCCTGCTTCCTATCATAGATCACATGTGTAGTCCTTAACTAGCCACTAACCTTTCAGTTTACTCATCAATTAACCCTAAGCTAGTAAAACATTTTATATTCTTGCCATAGCACACTCTATTCCCAGTACTGATTTTTTTATTAGCCAGGATATTTAATAATAGCCATTACAATAAACCCTAAATTATCCTAAATATTTCTTATTTTTAGACTATAACCAATCCTTCCTCCATAAAATGACCAAAATCAGTCTATGAATGAATGAAAACTCTCTAGCTCTGGTGCCTTTAGGACAAAATTTGTCTCCTTACTTTTGCTTACAAGGCCCTTTACAATCTGAGCCTAGTCTGTATTTTTACTTTCATTTCCAATAACTCCAACCTCTATATTTTTGTTCATATCTGCTGATCACTTTACCTAAGATTCCATGCCTTCTCCCCAAACCTGTTTAGAATCTGCATGTCACTCCCTCTTTGGCCATGTGCCACTGTGATGCATGCATACCTTAAATGTAGCACTCTCCACAGTGAATTATGTCTCCTGCACTACAGTGTTTATTTCTCAGAGGAGCAACACCAGAAATTAATTTCCATTACCACAGGGCTTTATCAATCTTTCTAAGTTACTGGATTCCTAGCAGTAATCATATAATAAATATTTATTGAATGCATAACTGAATACTGAATGAATTGACAAGCATTTTTCCTTCTTCCTATTCTAACAATATAGTTAAACTCCCAAATCTCCTTGTACTTATAGTAGATCCTTAATAAATGTTTAACCATTGTAAAATGCATGAAAATAACTGGTTCTTCATACTGTTCCTGTTCTCTTTGGTTGATCTCCTTTAAACATATATCCAGCTCAACCCGTACCCTAAACTAATTTTTTGATGGAAATCTTCATTTATAATTCCCCAAATAAACTTGAATTCAATATGTACAAAATTGAATTCGTCCATTTCCCATTCATATACATTGATACTCCTGAATTTTCTTTCTTTGTGAATGACACCCATATTTTCATAAGCCAGAAGCATGGGTGGCAGGCCAGACTCTTCCTACTTATCTGCTTTCCTATCCAATGTGTCTCTAAGCTTGTAGTTTAAATGCCTCTTGAACTGTTTTCTTTCTTCTTCTTTTTTTTTTTTTCCTCTGCTTGTTTTCAATTTAAGTCTTATCTAGGTTACCACAAGAGTCTCCTAACTGGTCTCCATTCTCCTTTCTGACATTCCTCTGGTTTATTTTCCATACTGCTCCCAAATGACCATTCTACAACAGATTTGCCATCTGTCGATTCTGCTTAGACACTGTCCATAGTTTCCCATTGCCTCAATGTTAACATTGCCACATTTGTGCCAACACAGAGAATTTTCTGGTTTTGCCCTCACCTATCTCCGGAGTCACATTTCTTGCCTGTCCCCCTTCTCAAAGGTGAGGCACCATACCTAAGTAACCTAATAATTCGCAGTTTCCACATGGTGCTATCCTTTCATGTGCTCTGCTTTCCCCCCATATGTCCTTTATCCTTACTATATGTTAATTCCTTATCCTGAGTAATATTGTTTATGGAGCCCATCTGTAAGTAGTTGTTGACCAGACACATGATTACCAGAATTCTGTGCACTGCAGAGCACAAAACCTAAAAAGAAAATGTACTTTGTAATTTGGCCATTGATCTCTTCATTGATACTGCTAAATGCCACCTAAGATGTTATAGTTTTCCTTTAGTGACCCAGATGACCCATCCCCATTTTCCCTTTTGTGTCTCAGAAAGCCAAGTTCAGATTTTGATTTGTTTTTTTTTTGTTGTTGTATTTTGATGTTAGGGCAACAAAGACAAAGTGGAACATAGAAAAGTTGGACTTTCTGTAGTATCACTTTTATATAGAATCTCAACTGATCTCTCTGGCAAGCTATTCATACTTTGCCTGAGACTGGATTTTTTTTAAAAAAGAAAAAGTCTCTTTGGGCAATGATTGGTTAAGACAGAGAAAAGAGATAACGATACACCCACGGGAGGAGGCTGAGACAAGCAGACAGTGACAGGCAGATAAACAGAAAAGAAGGAAGCAGTTAAAAATAAAAAGTCTTGGGTACCTGAAAAGCCCTGACTGAGACAGTGAGAGAGATAAAAAGAGAACAAGGAGAAACACAATCAGTACTGCTGGTAATTGGAGAGGCTGGGGTGATGGGGGTGTAGAAACTTGAGGGGGCCAACGGGCAAAGAGAGAGAATAAAGGGGAAAAGAAACACAGGAAGAGGTTCTAAAAACTGAGAAACTACTCAGAGTGTGGAAGATGGGAACTTGAGACCCTGAAAACCTCTTAGATCTCAGTTCTCAGCTGTTTTGCTGACTTCTGAACCAGTTTGGATAATTTTCCCTTTTACCCAAAATAAATAAGTGTTTAAATAAATAATCATTGTCTTATGAAACAAGGTATGGACTAATCACAGGCCTCCAGATGATTTGGAAACTCAGTTGCTAACTTAGGAAGTTAGAAAACTTGACAAATGCACTTGCTGAACTATTGTTCTGTCTGGTTCTGTAGTTGTCTCCCATTCTTGACTTTCTGTCTATAAATTTCTTTATGCAGTCCATCCTTGCATATCCATCAGTTGCAGAAAGATGTTCTTGCCTATCCTTCATCCATAACAGTTGAATGCCTCAAAATGTCTAAACTCTATCCCTTCTCTATCTGGAAAATGGATGGATAGTGATGATTAAATTTTATTCTATAGATTCTACTTCATTCAAAGATGAATAAAGTGTAGAAGCATTGATGCTCCAAATTGCCATTCTTTTTAAAAGAAAAAATATTTGACCAACACCTTGGAAGTGATTGAGATAGGTACACTTTAATCCTCTAAATCACATTTTCCCACTATTAGTGACTCTGTAATCTTTATTGCTAGACCCCTAATCCCACACAGACTGGGCTTCTTTTGTATCTATGCAAAGATTTTCTTGTGGAACCATTGAAAGGAAGGTGCCACAAAGAGAATAATTTAATTTTCATAGCTGGAGTTCTGCCTTGGAAGTTGGAAGGAAACAAGGTTCTTGGTTAGAATTCTGATGTGCAGATTTATTTTTGTTGCCTGATAGTGTTGTTGTTGTTATTAAATAATGCTGTCAGAAATCAGGCCTACAAAAGAACATGGGACAATATTGACTAAGGCACAAAACAATTCAAGTGACCTTCATGCTTCTGAGCAACAAGCCAATCAGAATTCATAGCAAATAGATACCATCCAATCAGTATTCATTTTGCATGACTAGCAACATGCTGATGTCAGAAAATGGATGAAAACCAGCATTGAAGTATGTAATATGATTATAAAATAATGGATTGGAGTGCAATTCTACAAAATCTACAGGGTTAATGGGTTTGGGAGAATGTATTTTGTAGCTTTAGAAAAGACACAGTTTATTTATTTTTTTGTGAGATTACACTATCAACGTTGACAAAAAAGAAGCAGAAACTAAAACAAGCAAAAAGGGATTTATAACAATACCTGTTGCTTTCTTTTTTATTGCCAGCTCTATATAAATATCTAATAACTTATGAGAAAGAATATAACTGTAAAGCCTTAATGGATATTAGTTTCCTGACATTTTTCTGCAAACTCAGCTTTGGAGGGCTATTTGATCACTGAACTTACTTCCTTTCTTCTTTTTATCTATATTTTCCATAATACAACAATTTCTTATGGAACAATATTCACTTCAACCAGAATACTATGCCATTGTTGGATTATAGTTTGAAGAGCTCAGTCTGGGATACTGGCATTGTGACCCAGGGTCAAAAACAATTCTTGGAGGTACTACTCAAAGCTCTGGTTATCTCTAGTGAAATAACAATTCACCTATGTTTTCTTTCACTGAAACCAACACTGTAAGTAACAAAATGTAGTGAGGTTTCAAAGAAAGGAAAATGACCTTTAAATTTTCTGAAGCATAAAGGCCACTTCATGCAACAGAGAACAGCAAAAGATACATGGCCTTAGGAGGTGAGTGAGATGACTGAGATTAGGGGATAAAAGGGGAACGCAGCTGGGACCTTGGGGCTTGTCCTTTCTGAAGTCACAAGGACTGAGGTCTCCTTTAAATGGAAAACAGAGGTGGATGAACCTCAAAAGACTTGGTACAGATAATAACCCAAAGATCTCAATAATTATGTAAAGTATCTGAGAGTTCCAAAATGGGTCAGTCAAATTGCTATATTTCAATATTTTCCATTTTGCTTGTTTAAAACTAGAATTGAAGAGAATACGTATACAAATTCATACAGAAATGTTTCCTACTATCTATAGTCTCAAAGTGGAAATTGAGACTCTTTTCTTTCTACATTCAAAGAAAGGCAAACTCTGAACTAAGAAATCACTAAGGGCTTATTTTTCTTTTATACAGGAAAAAACATTGAGACTTTGCCAAAAAAAAATCTGTTTAGAAGTTCTGAGAACTATGAAAAATTTCAAAATTAAAAAGAGAAGATTTCAACAGCTAACATTAATAGAAAAAAATCTATTTTTTTAGTATTTTATGAAACTTTAAATGAAAAAAGGTGTACAGTTTAAATGAAGGGATCTTTATTTAAGGGAGAAAAGAACTAGCAAAGAATTAACATTCTGAAAATTTGAAAGTATTTTCCCACATGTCAACACTGCTCCCAATCTTAGGGTAAACTTTTGGAGTTTAATGGGCTACCTCATGTATTTTGTACAACAAGCTTAAGAAGTACAGTGCATTTCAGGTTCTAAATCTTAAACTAAGTTGAAATACAAGTTGACTTTAGAGCTCAAACTATAAGACTAACTTAATAATCTATGGAAGGAAAACAGTGAAACAAATATGCTAATGATTAAAGGGCATCTTTAAGCAGAAAAATTATGAGCCTTGCTAACGGTATCTTAATCTCTCTAACGTCTATTAGCACTTAGAATTAGCAGACATTTATTAAACACCTATTGTATGCAAAGGTGAATATTTGCACCAATGAAATATATACCATGATTAGAAGGAATAATCTCTACCCTTTATCTAGAGTAGAGAAACCTGATGTATCATGATCTGAATTATTATTCAAGGAATCACATGTCTCAAAGGAATTTCCTTGTTTATCCTATTCTGGGGATTTTAGGGAATGAAGATTCATCCATTTTTCTTGGAAGTTTAGTTCAAGGTTATATCAAGAAACTATTTTCTAAACTTCCAATCTGTATAGTAGACACTGTGTAATTTCTGTTTATGTTCCTGAGCCCTAAGATACTTCCTGAGAAAAGCACAGAATCATCACAGCCATGCTTTCTAATATCAGCTGAATCCTCACTGCTGGAAAGAACTTGCATCTAACTCATTCTGAATACCTCACATGCATTTCATATTGGAAATGACAAGCGTTTCCCATTCTCTTCAAACTTGTAAATCCCACAGTATTCGTGGCTTCCTCTCACCTCTTTCTGTCACATCAGCTAGAGTTGTTGAACATCAGCATTTTCACCTTCCCTTCACTCCTCTTCAGACTAGCCCTCCTAAAACAGACAGGTCTAAGCTAAGCATTGTTCTAGGATTAACGGAGAAGCTCCCACAGGACCACCCTAGTTTTTTCTCTCCTCCCTTTCTCTCTACCTTCTTTACCCTTCTTCCCCATGTCTAACCTCTCAATCTGTATGTACTTCCCTAATCTTTTAAATATTTGATTTCTTCAGCCCCCAGGTATTGATCTCCTTTTGCCTTTTCAATTTCTCTCTATTCATGCTTAGTTCTCTGTCTTAAATGCATAAAACTCAGTTTTATTGATTTTTTTCTACTTTAAAATATTGTCCTTTCTATCAATAAATGAATTTCTTATTCCTTTTGTGCCAAATTTTTATAAACAGTTGACTTCATCTTCTTACTCAACTCCTTTGCTTCCAATTAAATTTGGCTATCACCAGTTTACTCCTTAATGCAAAAAGTAGAATGTTTTTTGCAACATCTTAATTTGACATGTACCATGGTAGAAATCAACTTCTCAACAACCCAAGTCTCCATCAACAAGGTCACTGTGAGACCATAAGTGATGACCTGCCCTATTTCATTTTATTTCTTATCTTTTTCCTTTGTAACTACTCTTCACATTTTTCTTAAAGAACTTCTTGGCATCATTTCATCTGTTTGTGTTTTACCTTGGGGGTAATCCCTAAAGGGTAGAATTTGTTCAGATAGTAGAAGTATCATTAATAATCCTGCATTTCTGAATTTATTTTCTCCTTACAATTTGTCCTTATTGTAAGAGAAATGAAATTTCTTGCTTGGCACCATCATTTTCCAAAAATTCATATTAAATTACAGATGGGAAGATTATAAATCAGAATGTTAAAAGATCTTGGTGAAGGATGACAACTCCCATTGACTAGGTAAATTATAAAGAAAAGAAGTTTATTTTAGATCACAGCTTCAAGGTCCTGCATCTCGTGATGACCTTCTTGCTGGCAGAGTTCTGAGGCAGTTCAAGTCATGACATGGTGAGAGAAAGCATGTGTATGTGTGCGTGTGTGTGTGCATGTCTGATCTCACTCCCTCTTTTTGCAAAACCACCAGGATGCAATCATAGGGACTCCACTCTAATGACCTATGTAATTCTAGTCACTTCCCAAAGACTCACCTGTAAACACAATGATCAGCGAAGTTTCCAATCTCTTAACATTGCACAGTGGAGATTGAATTTCAACTCATGATACTCTGCAGAATACACAAACTTTCTCTGAACAATAAAATCATTGTTGGAAATGATTAGGAGAAACTTCTTTTCTACCTTGAGTATAGAAAAAAGGGTAAATCTATCTGTTTTCTACCTACTGGTTTTTAGTGTCAACCATACTGAATAAGTTAAAGTAACTCTCCACTCCATCATTTTTCATATACTGAAAAGATATCTCAGAACATGCTAAATCTCATGTTCAAGCCAAGTATCAGTTCCTTAAACAATATTTTTTATAATATGAAATTATTCCATTTTCTTCATTTAACATCAAGTTCCTTCTCCTAAGAATGTTCTTAATTTTTCTACATCCACTTTAAAGGATACTACCTGAGTGAATCCTGACCAATAGGATAAAATAATACTGTACTGTCCAAAGTCTCGAGATCATACTCTTCTATTTGCTCCTGAAATCTTTTTCTTCAAATAGAAGTCCCTTCAATGGTGATAACTTTTCTTGTTGCTTATTTATGCTCACCTCCTTCTAATTCAGATTGAGTTTATTAGCACATATATATTATGTGTCCAATAAAATTAGTCACCTTAGTTTTGCAGCGGCTAAACCAGTTTCTTCCTTCTACACCTTTCTGTCTTTCCTTATCTCGTCCTTGTGCTCTTAATTGTTTTGAACCCAAATAAAAGAGTTGTTATTCTCTCTGAAAAACTAGAGATATTTTATGGAGAGTATTCATGAAAAGGCTTATAAATTTGCCCTTAATTAAGTAGACAGTGAGAAGCCACCAACAATTTTTGACAAGATCATATTTCTTTTTAAGGAGACTAATCTAGCGACCACAAATAAGACAGATTGAAATGAGGAGAGACAGGAATGCAGTCTGGAGAAGACTTCAATTGCCTCTAGAGTAATGAGAAAGAAAATGAAGAAGAGTGTTAAGCTTGATGACAGAAGCTAAAGAATTTATTAATTATTGATGTGAAAAAAGGGAAAAAATCAAAGTGTTGAGTAAGGTTTTGACGTGTAATGACTGGGATAATTGTGAAATGATAAAAACCAAGGAGAAAAGTTGCTTTTGGAAGAGGGGACTCTTAGGACCTGCCCAGTTTGCATGTGAGATAGGTAAACAAGTGAAGCTACATAAAAATGACTACATAGATGGTTAGAAATAAGAGCTAGAGCTCATGGGAAACATAAGTATTAGACATACATACTTGTGTTCTATTTACACAGAAGATATTATTTAAGAATGCCAAGAGCTCAATAATGTATCACAATGCAGTTTATCTAGGATGTTGACCAAGGAAAAGTCAATGGTTTGGTGGTTTAGAAACCTCTGTGTCCAGAAAAGTAGGATAACTTGGAAGACACAGAGATGAAGAAGAGTTTATTCTTGAATGAGTCTATCCACTGTCTCTACACCATCATCTCCCTTCTCTGTCACTCCCTTGAACTTCCATTCATCACACTCTTGCCCTTACAGATCTACTGAAGTTGACTGGTCAGGAAATACCATACTCTCTGCCACCTTTCAAAATAGCTCTGACTTGTTTCTCTCTCTGGCTTCTTACTATCCTCCATTGCCAAAGCCAAACCCTATTAGTTCCACCTACAAAACATAGGTTAAATTCACACTGTCTGCATAATTCCTTTCACCACCACCACCATTCTAGCTCAAGACCTCATTGTTCCTTAACGTGTGGTCTTATTCTCCTAGAGGGACGTCCCTCATCTAGTCATTCTCATCTCTAATTTGCCCTTATAGATTGCTGCCAAATTAATCTTCCTAAAGTACAATTTAAATCATGTCATTTTACTACTACAAAATGTTTAATTGCTTTTTATTATCCATTGAATAAGATCCAAACTCCTTAAAATAACATTTAACACCATCCACCATCTGGTGATATCCCATATTTCTAGATGTATCTCCCCTTTCTTTCTTTCAAAGATCTAATACTACTTTCAGACTACATGTCCTTCTCCTGTTTCAATCCCTTTATTCATTCTATCTTGTTTACCAGTAATAGCCTTTCTTATTATCCTTCTCTGTGAAGCTTTTGTTGATTGATCCAGCAGTAAACAACATATAATTCAAAATTTATTGTGCTAGATGTTAAGGTTATTATATATATTATCCTGCTAATTTCTCAAAATAATCCTATCACTTATCTGTTTTTAAATTTTTACCAATAAATAAGCTGATGTTTATATGAATTTGTTGAATAGTGCAAAATAACATTTTTGTCTGATTTCAAAGTCAATGCCCTTAATCTTAATCCAAATATTTTAAATTTATCATCACCCCTTCAGGTAGAATAATAAGTCTGGTAGCTTCACTGAACTCATAGTAATGGGGAAATTTTAGCATATGGAACTATTACTTTGCCACTACTTTTGTTTTTCCTACACTCTTAGAGTCAAGTGATTAATTTTTGTAGCCACTCTTAGTAGATTAATACAGTTTCAAGTTTTTGTTTTTTAACTTTCCTTTTAATTTACCATTTCTTTGAACATCCTGAATGCTGGCAACATTGTTTTTAGTAATTCTCTGAATTTTATTTATAAACTGAAGTTTATTCATAAAGTAAGAAGTTGAAGTTTTTTCAAAGAATAAGTGACTCGGTGTGGTGGCGTACACCCATAATCCCAGAAGCTCAGGAGGCTGAAAGAGGATCACAAGTTCAAAGCCAGCCTCAGCAACTTAGCAAGGCCCTAAGCAACTCAGTGAGACCCTGTCTCTAAATAAAATACAAAAGGGCTGGGGATGTGGTTCAGTGGTTAAATGCCCCTGAGTTCAATCCCCAGTACCAAAAAAAAAAAAAAAAAAAAAAAAACAACGAGTAGCTAAGTCTATAGTTATGGTCAAAAATTCATAGATTTCCTTCCATTAGATTCTTTCTATTAGTGTCCTAAACCAAATAAAATTTTTACTCTTGAACTTATTTTCTACATCTTTATCTAATTCACTTATATAATGTTTAAGATCTATTTTTGTACAGACATAAAAATTTTTTCAGACAATACACCTTCTTCAATGATAGTTAAATTCAATTCCAAATGCAATCCCAGGGAAGAAGATAGGAAGGAATGCAATTTTTCCAGAAATCATGTTTCTGCTAAACCTATGTGAATACTTTGTTCATTTCTTCATTGAATAAATATTTATTGAGCACCTATTATGTAAAATATTATGAAATTTTCCATTAAACATTTTATCATCTAATAGATAGTCTGATTAATAAATTTCATATATAATAGGTAAAAGAAAAAAGTTCCAGGGTGATATTCACTTTAATGAGAGCTAATAGCCAAGTAAATTAAATGTTGAAGTCACCAAAAGAGTAAGAAGGCTTTATGATTTTTGTTAACTTTTAGGAAGAGCTAACAAGGTAATATCTAGCATATTATTGAAGTTTGATAGAAGCAAAAAAACAATAATTAGGAGGACTTGAAGCCAAAAGTGGTTTCAAAGCTTCACTAGTACTAGGTCAATCAGTTCACTGAAATTAAGAGGACTAGTTTTCATATAAAAGCGAGAGTCCTTTGAGTATCTTGAAAGCAAAAGAAAGTATTCCTCTGAGGGCTTTTGAAGATAAGATAAAACCCTTTGAAACAGTTTTATCATGAAAGTTCTAACAATAGTCTTTCGTGCCATTGTAATATAAACACGTCAACTTGTTTTTGACCTCTCCTTTTATTGTGAAAATTTTGAAAAATGAACAAATATATGTACAGGCACGCCTCATCGTAATACCTCCCTCATTAGTTGCACCATTTTGAACTTTTAAAATGAAGAGTTAAGAAAGCTGTTGTGTATCCCTTTCCTCACTCCAGGACCACTGCTCCACAGCTTCTCCTTCAGCCTCATATACACTACCTGTCTACCTCACCACCTCACCATTAATTCACATGCCTTCTAATGATCTGAACAGGTACTAGAATTTTCTAGCCCTAAACTGCCCTGGCTGAGTGAATGCTTCCCACTACTCTATCTTCTTCTCTCTCCCATCCTCAACTCTTATAACATGCCATTAAAATAAAAAGTATTAAATGAATTATAATGTACAAGGATTGTTATAAAAACCACATAATACGCATAGATAATAGGTCTCATGATAATGCAAACATCACTGAATTCAGAGAAAGAAGAGTTCTTTCACCTATCCCACCTGCTAACCAGCAGTACCAAAATTATCTCTTTGAATAAGTAGGTAAATATTCTATTTTTAAAAGAATTTTTCAAGTGCAAAAGTGTCATGCTCTTGCCTTAACAATCTCAATTTTCACACCCCATAGAATTGTCTACATATATCTGTGATACATACATTCAAATGCACAGCTAAAATATTCAAATATACACAATAAGTAAATGAAGAACTTCTTTATTCTGCCCTACAAATACCTCTTTAGTGCAGATGTCCAAGATAGCCTCAAATACACTAAGTTCCAAGGGCATGAAAGACCCTTTACTCTTGTAGACTAACAAATGGATTCATGCAAATTAGTATGTGATCTTGAAGATATTATCATGACAAACTGATTGGTACAGACATGCTGCCAACAGGAAAGCACCAGCGAGGTAGCATTATTATTACTGCTATAATTATTGCCAAAACCACAAAGACCTTAAAGCTTTCTGGATGAAAGACTGGCAGGGGAAAAACAATCTATCCTAGGGTTTGCTCTGTGGACTTGAAATTACTTTTCAACTTTTTCTTCTTATTTATCCAACTCATTTCAAAAGATGAAACACCTATTCCAAGGTGAGGAAAGAGGCTTCTGGGGAAAGGAAAAAATAAATTCTTTAGGATGGTCTTATTATTTTCTGTTCATTCT
This sequence comes from Sciurus carolinensis, assembly GCF_902686445.1. Lineage (NCBI taxonomy): Eukaryota > Metazoa > Chordata > Mammalia > Rodentia > Sciuridae > Sciurus > Sciurus carolinensis. The sequence goes on from NC_062221.1 coordinate 76,798,372, forward strand.
CCTGATCCTTCCTCCCCCTGACCCCTGCCTATTTCCCTGGTTTTAATTTGTCTTACTTCATTTCTATCCTTTTGCCCTCAATTTTTCAGTATGTCCTGCATGTTTTCTCTTTTCTCCGTCTCTCATCTTCCAACCTCTCAGAGGTACTGTCAGTAATCAGTCATTTATATATATATATATATATATATATATATATATATATGAAAAGGAATAAACATATTATATATTATATATATGTATATAAATATTATATATATGTATATATATTATATATATACATATATATATTTTTCCTTTTCTGTTATTCCTTTAGAATATCTCCATGAACATTGCTTCAGAGAAGTCATCATACTCATTTTTGTCACTGAATGAGTGACAGTAAAAATAGTCATACTTGAAATGAGGGCTATAGAATAGTAGTATAATATAGATGTTGGGAAGTTACATTTTGGAAACAGATGGGTTTGCATTTGAACCTAGGAACTGACTGCCATTTACTAGCTGTGAGAAGTCTAATTTATTCACTGTGCTGAGACTCAGTTCCAAGAGCTTAGGAAGGATTAATAATATCTAGCTCATAGGATGTGGAACCAACCTAGATGCCCTTCAATAGATGAATGGAGAAAGAAATAGTGGTATATAAACACAGTGGAATATTATTCAGTCATAAAGAAGAATAAAATTATGGCATTTGCAGGTAAATGGATGGAGTTGGAGAATATCATGCTAAAGTGAAATAAGCCAATCCCAAAAATCCAAAGGCAGAATGATTTCTCAGATAAGTGGATGATGATACATAATGGGGAGTAGGAGGGAGGCAAGAATGGAGGAAGGATGGACTGTATAGAAGAAAATTAGGGGTGGAGAGGGGGTGGAGGGAAGGAAAGATAATAGAATGAGACTAACATCATTACCCTATGTACTTGTAAGATTACGCAAACGGTGTGACTGTACTTCATGTACAACCAGAGAAACGATAGTTGTACCCCATTTATGTACAGTGAATCAAAATTTTGAAAAAATAATAATATCTAACTTATTTAATAGTTGGGATTAATTGAAATAATGACATAAAATACCTAATAAAATGTCAGGAACATAAACAAATGGTACAAACTAATAACACAAAGAGGATAGGGGAAGGATAACAGTGGTGGAGATAGCCATGATCCTGACAATTATAGACATGAGCTTTCAAAGAATCTTTTGCCAGGAGGGATCCTTACCTTTGTCCATTTGGTATTTCTGAGTTACTCTATGTCCTTTGTTCTTACACACACTTTTTAAAACTAGCTTATCAAGGTCAACAACAAGAAAGAGGTTGCACAGTAAATCTAGTGATCAATGAAAGAAGAACTAACATCTGCATACACTAGGTATTCTTATTCATGGCTATCTGTGTTAGTCATCTTTCATCAATGTATAAATACCTGAGAAAAACAACCTAAGAGGAATGATTTATTTTGGTTCTATGTTTCAGAGGTTTCTGTTGATGGTTGATTGTCTCTATTGCTTTGAGGCAATAGAGGTGAAACAGAGAGCATCATGGTGAAATTGTGGTGGATGAAACCTGCTCAGCTTATAACAGTTGGAAAAGAGAGAGAGATAGATAGATAGATAGAGAGAGAGAGAGAGAGAGAGAGAGAGAGAGAGAGAGAGAGAGAGAAAGAGAGAGGGAGAGAGAGAAGGCCAGAGACAAGAAACACCCTACCAGGTTATGCCCCTAGTGACCTACTTTCTCTAACTAGGCCCTACCTCCTAAAGTTTCTACCACCTCTTCAATAATGCCATCAAGCTTTTAAACCATCAATTTATTTGTCCACTGATGAGGTCAGTGCCCTCATGAGTCAATCATTTCCAAGGAACTCCACCTCAGAACACTATTGTTCTGGGGTTCAAGCCTTCGATACATGGGCCTTTAGGGGACCTTCCAGATCCAAACCACAACACTATGGTATACTTTTCATTTGGTTTTCTTCAATGGCTTTCAGTTATGTTTTATGATTTTAATCATAAAGGTCCAGCAAATAACGTGTTAGATTTATCCCCACATGTGTAATAATGTTGATACTGCTAGTCTTTTCTTTATAGAAATATTCTTTTTCAGGCTGATTTTTTGCTGTTGTATAGAAATGCAGTTGTTTTGTTTCTTCATTGTACATCCATCCAAATTCCCTGTATTCCAAAAATGTATAGATTGAGTTTCTGTATAGAAATTTTATCATCTGTGCATAATTAATGTCTTGTTTCTTTCCTTTTTGTCCTTATATTTCTTTTTATTCCTGTCCTATGATACTGTGTAACACCTCCAACATAATGCAAAATAGAAGTGGTGATAGAGGGCATTCTTGAACTCTTCTAATTTTAAAGGAAATACTTAATGACACCTGTCCATTAAGAGTGATATTTTAAGTAAGTAAATGAGGTAATTTTTAGACACACTTCTGTATATGTGGTTGTTGCTGTGTGTATATAATGACAATTGAACTGCTGAATAATGAATTCATTTGATCGTTTTAATTAGATAGTTGTAATACCAAAGCCTACTCTAGTTGATACGTGAGATTCTAAGATAAATCAAACACAAAACCCACCATCAAAGAGTTCACTACCTATAAGAAATGATGAGAACTAAGTAAAAACTAAGAACAATAAAACACAGAAAGTAAGAAATACCATTAAAATAGTTCAACTAAAGTAAAATGAAAGTTCAAAGAACAGAGCAAACATTGCTGATCAGAAACATCAGGAAAATCTTTATAATTACAATGGCATTTAAATGAGCTTTAAAGAATAAGCATAGTTTGGGTTGCAAAAACATTCTAGGTACAGGACCACTATGAACGATGACCTCAGTCTCATATACCTGTGCTCTGAGTGAAGCTAAAAGTCTCTGACACAGACTTAAAATAGATCTAAAATAGTTGTAACCACTGAACCCTCAATCAAATTCAATTTTTTTTTGCATTATTAGGGATTGAACCCATGGGGCACTCTACCACTGGGCTACATCTCCAGTCCCCCCATTTTTTTTTTTTTTTTTAATTTTGAGATGGTCTCACTGTTTCCGTGGCTGCCTTCACACTCGCAGTCCTCCTGCCTCAGCTTCCTGAGTAGCTAGAATTGCGGGCAGGTACCACTGATCCTGGCTTCAAGTTCAGTTTTATGCTTGTGTCAAATCTAATGGCCACAGTTTTGTTCTGTCATTCTCTATACTGTCACAGGGTCATATAAGTAATGAGATGGGTCCTTCAAGTGAACACAGATAGGATTCTTCTGCTTGATCATCTGCCATAGCATCATAATAACCAGAGCATATCCAAGCATCTTATAGATAACTCCAAATTGCCACCTCTGAGAATATTCAGAATAATAAATGAGCATATAAAAGCATCTATCAAAGGATATCCTACTTTTTAGCCATGGTGGTATCATTAGAACAAGTGTACAAATTTACAAAGTGACCGTTTTGAAGGAAGCACCATTTGAATGAATTCATTCTGGTACATTTGTTAAAATTCTAGTCATGTTATTTAATAGTTGCACTGATATACTATTTCCGGACTACTTCTTAAAATGACCCATGGGGATTCTGTGACCTCACACAATCAAGGTGTTCAGAACTATTTTTAAGATGGAAAATAAGAAGAATAAAATTAGAGGGGAAAAAAACTTAATAGATAACCAGAGCCCTCAGTAGCAATTTAGTCCCTGGCTAATGTATTACTCATAATTTATTGCAAATTTATTAAACCTCAGTAGCTTAGAAACCTGGTAGCTATGGATGATCCTCTAATTAGTGGAATTAGAGAATGATACTGTTTCCTTTGATTAATTGGCACATGTGGAGACTGGGTGCCCTCTGAGGCCTACATTTGCATATTAAGTTACCACATATCAATGTGCTGAAATCCGAAGGGCTAGGGGCCCCATCTACGCATGTGAAGGCAATGTCCTGTGGATCTAATTAAATTACTATCTTCTTGCCCCTTTCCTTTTCTACCCACTTTGGCACAATTTTCCAAGGAGTAACCTAAAAGTTAAAATATGAATAAACAATTTATGTATATGTAGCAGTTCCATTTGCAAATTCCTTTCACGTCTATTTTCCTGTTTAACTCACAACTCTCTTGAGGAAATACAGTTTTATTCCCATTTTACCAATAGATGGTGAGATTGATAGGCCTCCCAATTTACAAAGTAGTAATTGATCAAGCTGGGACGTACACCTGGATCTTCTTACACCAAGGTCAGAGATAGCATCACTGTCCTGTTTAGTCATTAGAGAAATATCCCAAATGGTATAATAAAAGAGGTGAAGAAAACATTACTCTCCCAACACTGGTCATGTTCTATACAAGCAATGTTATACTCATTGCTTTTGGGGTAAGAAGTAGGTTAAATGGAATTAATTTTAGGGAGTTTTATTTAGCACATGAAGGGAAAATGTGTTCAGTAAGAGTCAATATGCAGGACGTAGTCAATTCTATAATTCTTCATCCTAGGATTTCGGGCACAGGTTGGGTGGTTACTTGATTACAATTCTAATTGAAACATCAACTGTGTGGTCAAACAACTTGTTCACTAAGGTCTTTCTTGCCAAGTTTATTCCTTTAAAAATACAGCAAATCACTTTGTGGGGTCAAAGAAATATGCAGGTCAGTTCTGGGCATCTGTCAGAATCTGGACACAAATAAGGGAGTTATTTTAAACAACAGGTGGTTCCAGTAGTCAAAAGCTGTGTAGTCGTCTCCTAGGCACTTGTCACAAAGCATATTATCTTTGCCGGATGGAAGCAAGAGAGTATATTTGAAAGGATTTAATAAAGGTTCTGAAGGACTCTCTTGGTATAAATACCTGTTATTGTTGTCAATGTTATTTAAGAACAGCAGGAGGGAAGCATTTCAAATCCAAGTTTAGCTTATACTCCCAGGAACTCCTCCAGATTCAGAACTGCAGAGGTCTTTATGAGCCTCTGAACTTTGTCTCCAGGAAAAGAGAGGCAGGAGAAGGTCGCCCTGTCCCACTTGACATGATGGGATGTACTCCTTGCTAGCTCAGAGTATTGACTGGGAACTGTTTTTCTGTTTAGTTACAGAGTCACTTCTCTTTCTGGTCCTATTGCCAGAACTGAGGCCCCCCACCTTGACAGCACAGGGGAGAGAGAGCTCCATCAGCTCCCCCATAGTTATATAAACTGAATTTGCTTCAAGCCAGACTGGTCTGAGAGGTTGAAAACAACTTGTGCTTTTCTTCATGTTTCTCACTGTGATTTCCAAAAGAATCCCCAACCTGAAACTGTAGCTCATCCTGGGAGTTGCAAAGAGAAAAATGAGAATTGGTAGTGTCCTCCAGTTTGTCCATAAGATAAAACTTGTATAAGGGTGGCCAGCTTGCTGCGATTTGGGGCTTCGTCACTCATCTTCCACTGCCTCTTCTGACTTCAGGAGGTTGGAAAACACATCAGCATGGAAATGACAACATGAGAAGATCTCAGGAGAAAAATCCTGTTGCTTAATGGCCTATATCTTGCTTTGCTCCACCACTGCTCCTTTCTCAGCTTCTCCCAGTCCCTCTAAAATAGCTTTAGCCTCTTGGTGATGCCAGCTCCCTCATCTCGTTAAGCTGCTTCTGCAAAGGAGACCTGGGGATTGATGGCAGACAAGTTTAATGTGGCTGGCACAGAGCAGTTGAGTTTGGTGAGTGTGAGGCAGCTCAAGCTTGCTGGCTGATTGAGGTTGCTTTGAACTGACAACTAATTGGGGAGCTTTCTTTGATAATTGTTTCATTTTGGGTGTACTGGATTAAAAAATATAAAACCCTCCATAGGGAAAATAATTAATGATTTTGTTTGTTTACCTTGTATTTAATAGCTGATTTCAGGCTATTCCAGAGGTATTATTTTGGCCAGCATTATTTTGCTGATAAAATCCTGGTTTGCTAGCTCTCTCTAAATCCTTTCTATAGGTGGTGAACATGCCAGGCCCCAGTGGCAGCTGGAAAGTAATGCCAGCTGCATATTGGAGAGGCCATTACAATTACTCTGAAAGGAGAGGAGATGAGGGAACCATCTGAGGAAAAGCTGACTGAAATATGTCAGCTAAGAAAGTGAAAACACTGATATGGGGGTGCCTAAGAGATCCCAACATACGCCAGAAACATTTCACTTAGGGAGAAGGAAGAGTACGGCTGAAATTCCAAGGGAATACCAGACTTCAACATTTTTCCCAGAGAGTGGATTTGTAAAGAAAAGCCATCAGTCTGAATTAAGCTAAAATATGAATTCTCCAGGACTTCTAGGGCCACCATAACAAAGTGCTTTAGACTGGGCTTCTTAACAACAGAAACTCATCTCCTCACAATTCGGAAGCTAAGCTTGCTCTAGTGCCTTCTCCTTGACTGGTAAGTGTCCCTCCTTCCCCAGGAACACCAGTCATATTGGCTTAGGGCTCATGCGAATGACTTCATTTTATTTTAATTACCCCTGAAAAGACCTCATTCCCAAATACAGTCATATTCTGAACACAAATCTTTAGTTTGGTCTATAGCATGTTCAGTCAGCCAGCATGACCCAGACCCTGAGATACCATCCATCTGCCTTGGTGTATGTCTCTGTCTCTCTATTCTCTTTGCCACCAGAATATTTTGTGCTCTTTTTCCATGAGAAAGGGTCTTATAACCTGTGGGAATAAACCTACTAATAGGGAAAACACACACACACACACACACACACACACACACACACCAATTAATAACATTATAATAGCAAATTCCTTTTACTGAGTGCTTACTGTCTGCCAAGAGAAATATAGAATACCTCCATGTATTACCTGATTCAGGCCTCATTACAAGCCTGTAAGGATAGGCAAAATTATTTCCTTAGTGCCATAGGTACAGAAACTACGGCCCAGTAAGTGTGAGTTAGATGCAGAGCTACATTCTGCCTATAACCAACACTCATGATCTGAAACTGCTACATTTTTTTCGCATGAACTAGACATTTCCTAAATCAGAGTTGTGAAACTATCTTTTAGTTACAAAACCCTCTATTTTTCCAGCCGAACTCTTATGTTGAACTCCATTATATTGCACATCTTGACCACCCGTAAGTAGAGGAGAGGGACATTGAACCATGCCATTTCCTCCTCTTGGTGTACCCAACAATTTGAAAGAGTACAGCCCTAAATCTTGACTGAAGTTCTCACACTTTCAGACTCTACGCCTTGGATGTATTGACAACACTCATGTGTTCTGGTTTCCTTTTCCTCTCTGCAAATGCTATATTTCTGTCTCACAAGGAAAAAAAAAAAAAATCTGGGGCTAAAATCCACAATTACTTGCCCACTACCTTTCCCAATGAACTAGATTATTAGCAGCATCTAGTGATAGTAATGAAAGAAATAAGTGGCCATATTCAGAACATAGAACATTATAGATTACTAATAAGGACAATGGAAACTTCGGTATCAGGAAACAATTCCAGAATCTGTGTTCTAACTTCAGGATGTGATTTGCTGAGGAAAGAGAGGAAACTGGCAATCACTAGGCACCCCTGCAGGCACAATGCTGTGTGCTCCACAGGGGCCTTATTTATGCCTCACCAGAGCCTCTGGGGGAGGCCTGCACTCCTGGCCTCACTTCCATGAGCTTCCCCTAACAACAGCAACGCCCAGAAATTGATCTCATTCAAGGGGAAAAGTTGTATCATTTGGAGACAAAAATAAGAAAAGCGCTTAACGCTTCACTTGCTGAATCCTGTGTAGAAAAACAGCCTTTGCAGCCACCCGTCTGCAGAAACGAACCCTGCCACAGAATATTATCTTCTCATCTTCTCTGCCATATGTTCAAGCAATCTGTGTTCCACAGTCTATATTAATGCACTGCGTCAGAGGCAGTGGGGTTCAGTGGGCTAAGCAACGGCCTGGAAAATTGAGGGGTGTGAGTTCTAATTCTGTCCTTCCCTCTAGCTTGCTGGCTGACCTTCAGGGATGTTAGATCAACTTCACTGCTCCCTGCATTTCCGCTTCCCTTCCCCTCTAGGGTTTATAGTGTCTGAGCAAATCGGAAGAGAAGCACTAACAATGACAGCCTAGAATTTCACAAACACCTCTGAAACTTTCAAATGCTCACCATTGAAAAACACTGTTTTGAGACTGTCGAAGTATCATACAGAAATGATCCTTACCCCTTAGTCATCTGTAATCTAGCTGGAAAATTAAATACATAGTGAACATTTGTTGAAGTCCACATCATCTTACGTACAGACAATAATTCCACCCCTTAAAGTTCTATTAGTCTTATATAATTAAAAAGATATCAAGAAAGGTACTTTTCAACTTCTGAAACAATCCATTGATATAACTATTAAAATTCTTCATAAAATGAGCCTAAATATGTATGTATACATCTACACATATATTCATGTTAATAGATAAAATTTAATTATGTTCATTTCAAAAAAATACAACAGGCTCTGTACTAGTTATTTCTGCACTCCTGGTAAGACTAGACTGTTCTCCTAACCTCTCTCATTCAGGGAGCAGAGGAGCTTTCTTCCTCTCTCACTACATTCCTTGGAAACCTAGCAGCACAAACCTGAAAATGTTGGAAAAAATTTAAAGGTGACATGGGGGTAGTAGACAAAGACCCTTCATAACAAAATGAAAATTTAGTTACAGATGGAAGCTATATTGTTCAGAAGAACATATTTTTGAAAGTTCTTCTGCAGATGATGAACACCAGAAAATGGCACAAAGTGGATTTGCTGTATACACCAAACTACAAGAATACAGCAGGGATTCGAGATGGAAAATAATCATCACATTCATTGAAATTATACTATGCAGTCATTCAAATCTGTCATGGATAACACAAATTCCCTGACTATTTTGACCTGGTATTGAACTCAACAGTGATGACCTACTTCTCATATAAGAGCAAGACAACTGATGAATTAACTATTATTCTCAGGGTCCCTTTGAGGGTCATGTGGTTCCATTGGGCTGCCACAAATGTATTTGAGTTTAAGTAATTGTAAAGAAGGGACACAGATAGAAATAGATTTGTGTATTGGTTCTATGGCCTCAGGATTTTCAGAATTTCATTTGAGACAAACAGAATGGACAAGGCATCACTGAACAGTAGGATAGTCTATGGTCACAAAGTGCTCGTGGAAGTTCCCTAAAGAAATAGATTTTGTTTTCCAACATAAGCCATTTGCATAGTAGTTGTGACCCTTGAGGGTGGATGTGACATGGAAGGAACTCCCCCATCTATCATGAGTGCAACTTCCTGGTTGTTTAGTACATGCTTTGACGTTCTATGAGTTCTAGGCTTCTTCACATAAAAAGACCAGGATTCTCATGCTTGTCATGGATATCTTTACCCCACTTAAATAATTTAGTTAATTTGAGTTATGCTTCTATAAAATATTTACAGACACAGGGATAGCATCAGGGTACTCTTAAAATGGGAGAAATGTAGGGGTTTGGGTAAAAATTCTGATCATAACTGCTTTTTGGAGGAATATTTAAATACACTGGGCTTTCAAAAAGTCTGCAGAGAAACAGGTTTTCAGGTTCTAGAAAGCCTCTGGCCGTTGAAGAATACTCATTCTTCAAGAAACCCATGAGGGGTGATGAAGGCTAACAGGATATCCAGGAACAGAGATCAGAATACTCTGTATGTGCAGGTTTAGGTCCCAATCTAATGATGTCGATACCCCAGTACTTTGCCAGGTCTTTCCCTTTAGTCTATAAGTTTCTCAGCACAGCTAAGTAGAAATAATAAAAACAGGAGCAGTCCCAAACTCTTCCTAAAGGGCAGTAGATCTGCAGATAAAATTTTGGACAAGAAGGTGGATCAGGGTAGCTGCTTTTTGAACTTAGTCACATACCCCACATACCCGGTGAGCCTGTTCCATAGCTCAGGTTAAGTTTTATCCTTAGCAGCAATTTGAATTCTCTACAAAAACTCCTTTCATCTTTTTTCTTTTCTTTCTTTCTTTTTTTTAGGTAACAGGGATAAAGTCTAGGACCTTACACATGCTAGACAAGTACCCTACTATTGAACTATCTCCCCAGCTGTCTGCCAAAACACTAAAAAAAGAAAAAAAAAAAGTCTAATGCTGGTCCAATACATGCTGTGGGGGTTATTCACAGTACCTCACTCCTTGCACAGGCCCCCTGACGAAGAGGGTCACTGACTTTCTCAGGACCAATAGCATTCATGCTAGAGATTTATGTTAGCAGTAACTTTAAAACCTCACGAACTCCCTGACCAGTATAGTGTGGGTACCATAAGACATCAACCAGAGGAAACTTTATTTTGCTATTGTCCATAAAAATACTTGACTTATTCTGACTTATGCCTTAGATCTCAGCTTCCATAGCATTTCTGCCAGAAAGTTTTACCTGATCTCACACACACACATGAGCATGCCTGTGAGCATTCACACACACACAGAGTTACCTTCTGGGTTGTTAGTATTCCTCTTCTTTTCCCATTGAGGGTTAATACAATGACTCTTGAAAATACCTGTTGCTCACACCAACCTGTAAATTCCCTGAGAGCAAGTACCACACTGTATTTGTTTATAGTTGTATCCCCACCCTTAGTACAATATCTATATACAGTAGGTGATTAATAAATTTTTGTAAAGAAATTAATAAAGTTTGATACAACCACTATTTTAGTGAGATGTGAACATCATCTTCCATGGTATTTTAGAAAAAAGAGAATCAAGACTAAACCTGGACATGAGTAGAACAAGTTTTAATTTTTGAGATACAGGAAATGAGAGAAATACTATTCAGGATGCAAGGACTGCTGTGAGGTCAAGGTTTACCACCAAGTTACAAGATAAAATATCAAAACATTACTAAGTAAAAAGATGGAAGAGTGATACAGAAGTCAAGTACAAACTGCCTGGCATAAGATACTACACTAAGTGGACCCATGAAGTCAGGAATGAACAGAAACAGGTCTGTAACAGAATTTAGTCCCCTGAGAAGGAAATAATTATGGAGTTATTTTAAAAGATTGGGCCAGTATCTTTTTTGATAAAAGAATATCATAAAGGTAACTTCTAATAAATGCTGGGTTCGGGAAAGAGAATGCCTTTTATTTGCCACCCATCTTAAAATCATACGTTTGGTTAAAAACACATTGCCCTTTTATTCTAATATATATTTGGTCCCAACATTGAAAGACTTTGGCTTCAATACAAATGAGTGCTCTATTTCAGTGCTGTAGCTAATGCATTTAAGAGGAATGTATCACACCCTTGCATTTTTCTAGGACTCTTTCTCTCTCCATTTGCCATATCTATTTCAACTTCTCTAGCCTCTTGCTGAAAAAGTCCCTGTGCATTCAGGACTTGATTTTTCATGATTCCCATGGCAATATCCCTGTACCTGTCTATCAAGATAAGCATGCAGGTCAGTTTCATCCCATCAGCATAATCTCACAGAGCTAAGTACATGAATGCCTGAGGGTGAAGAAGTGGAGGAAGGGCACTGTCCTTCAGCAAATAGCACACCCAATGTGAGTTGTCCACAATCACACTGTGCTTCTGGGCTGGCTGTCCCTGGCAGCCCAGATGCCAGAGATGGATGGGGAAAATTTGCAGGTATTGCAAATAGGCAGACTCAGAAAATAGTAAGCAAAAATAAATAAATAAATCTTTAACCCATATTTATCAAGCTTCTTATGGATATAATGTGACAGCTGGAAAGCAGGAAGAAGGATTGGGGATTAAGCAAAAAATAAACTGTTAAGAAGTAAAAGATACAGACACAGTGTGCACACCTGATGCAGGTCTGTAATCCTAGCAACTTGGGAGGCTGAGGCAGAAGGATTGCAAATTCAAATTCAGCCTCAGCAACTTAGTGAGATCCTGTCTCAAAATAAAACATAAAAAGGGCTGTAAATTAGTGGTAAATTGACCCTGGGTTCAAAACCTAGTACCAAAAATAAAAAATAAATAAATTAGTAAATGAGCAATATATCCTTAGATTTGATATGTGACACAAAAGAAGTACAATTCTTCTGATATCTTTCACTCAGTCCTGCATATATATTTCTTTTACACTATTATGCCACCTGCAATTAATGACCATTTAGTACTTACTTTACAATTATCACAGCCTCCATTATTTTCTTTCCCTTATTCCATAATCTGAGAGCTTCAGTATAATAATATTAGAAGAGATAGTAGATGTCCTTATAAATAAATACTTCACACTTTTTAGGAAAATTTTATGTGTACCAACTTCCTTAAACATATATTAGACTAATCTAATGTAAATATTTTCTGATTTTTCTTATATGATTTTGATAAATTGTTTTCCAAGGTATATATTAGTTTCATTCAGTTTTCCAAATTAATTTGCACAATGTTGTTTACAACATTCACTTAGTATATTCTTAACATCATTAAATTATATAAATTAAATTTTGTAATATTGCCAACCTATTCATTCCTGATAATTACAGTTTTTTTTGGTCACTGTCTTTCTGTAAATTTTCTTACATGGAGTTTATCAATTTCATTTGTCTTTACATAGAACTAATATTAGACTTTATTTTCCTCATAGTATACCTGACTTCTCTTCTATTAATTTCTACCTTTTATTGTTTCTTTTCTTTTTATTACTAATTATTTATTTTCCTATTTTATTTGTTTGTCATTTATTTTATAATTACTTGAGATAAAAATTAGCTTATACTATTGAGTTCTAGCCTTTTTATTGATACACTTATTTAAAGAATAAATTTACTGTATTAGTTTAGCTTTACTTTCAAAACGTTCTATGTATTGTTTTTATTGTTACTCTGTTCAAAATAGTCCTAATTTCCAATGTAATTTCTTTCTTTGACCTGTGACTTATTTAGAAAAGTGTTGCTTAATTTGAAATGTTTGGCATTTTCTTAGCTACCTTTCCATTGTTGAGTCCTAGATTTTTTTAAATTGCAGTCATATTATCATACTCTCTGTAAGATTTTAGTTCTTTCAAAATTACTGAGCCTTGCTTTATGGTCCAGGATATGAGAAATTTCTGTAAATGTCCTAGGTGCACTTAAAAATATGTTTTATTCTCCATTTGTGTAGACTGTTTTATATAGGCCAATTAGGTCACTATTCAATTAAGTTTTTCAAATCTTCTGTATCCCTTATGTTTTTTTTTTCTCCTTCTGCCTCTTCTACCACTCACTGAAGAAAATTTTAAACTCTTCTATGATTGTCAATCGTTCTATTTATCCCTCTATGTCTGAAAATTTTTGCTTTTTGTATTTTGAGAGTATGCAATTAGATGTATCCTACTTTAGCATTGTGTATCTTCTGTTTATTATTTTATTATTTAAGAAAGTCCTTCTTTACCTCTAATAGTAAACCCTGCTCTACATTGGTTTTAATCCTAGTTTAGGTATGTAACTTTTTTGTTCAATGTTTGCATGTTATAACTTTTCTCTTTTTGCGCCCTTATATTTAAGGCATATCTCTTTGAAGCAGCACATAACTTGGTATTTTGGTAACCAATTTGAAAATCAGTATCCTAATTGCACTGTTTCATGTATTTGTATTTAATGTAATTGTTGACATTTGTATGCTGTCATATTATTAATTTTTTTCTTTGTTCGAGCTATATTTTCATTCTTATTTTTCTTGATTCATGTCTTCACTTTGAGTGTCATTTCATATGGTCCCTTAGCAAGCTTAACTTCAATTTTCATCCCTTAGTACCATCTCTGCTTAGATTTTCTAAGCAGCCAGTGGCTGATTTCTGCTTGGTTTCTTGTCATCTTGCCCACAGATACCCAACTTGAAAATGGACATAGGTCTTTAGGGGAATTTTCTTGCATATCTCAGGATTGTGAAAAGAGCCCTGGTTGTTTTGGTAGCACCACATTCCAGTTCGGGGACTGCTGCCCTCTCTCAGCCTCTTTGCCCCACATTATGAGTCAATAAGTGCTTGCCTTCCCTTCTGGGATCTTGGCCCCCCAAATCCAACTACCTTGGTTGATCTCTGATACAATGAGTTTTATAGGTTTTTAAACTTATAAAAAAATTTAAATTCATTCCCATACTTGTAAATATTTATTGCATGCAATATGATGTTTTAATATTTGATATGATTTATGGAATGACTAATGAAGCTAATTAACATAGCCATTACCTCAAATATTTATTTGTTATGGTAAAAGCATTTTAAATTTTGGGGGGATTTTTAAGCATGCAATACATCATTATTAACTATAGTTAATAGTTGTACAAAAATGGTTGGAGGTGAGTCCTCTTACGTAACTGAAATCCCTTACCTGTTGACCAGCATCTCCCTACGTCTATCTTACCCTCCACTGAGCCCCTGGGAACTACCATTCTACCTTCTGCTTCTCTGAGTAGGACTTCTTTTAACTCCACCTATAAGTGAGATCATGCATTACTGTGTGTTTTTTTAAAAGTCCTAACTCATAATTTTTCTCAACAGAAGGTTTATCATAATGCTTGGTCATATTTACAAATGGGAAATCTTTTTATGGCATTAATTTTTATATTGATTATTATGCTTCATTCAATCAAAATGTGTTAAATTTGTAAGTGGACTTTTCAGGGGATGTTCTATTTAGAAGTTTGACTTTAAAACAGTCTTTCCTTCAAACTCTTATTGTATTTTAAAACTTCAGAAGACAAGTACACTAAAGTTGCCTTAACAGAGATTTAACTGAATTGAATAGGTAATAATGTCAATAAGAACTCAAAAGCAAAATTTGCTTTTGATGATCCACCTGTGAATAATTGAGCAGTATCTACTTGAGCAGAGTTTCTATGATAGTGCAGGCTCTATTAAATTTTTTAAAAAGCTGCTAAATCATGGTATTTCTGAAAGCTAAGTTCTGATTTCTTCTAAAGTTTCCAGGTACATTACAAAGGAAAAGTTGTTGAACTCCAGGACAAGAAAAATTGATGGCACGATATTTTAAATGTCACTAGTCGTTCTGTTTGTGTCAGCATGATGTAGTAAAAATAATTCTGCATTGGTGTGAAGGTGATCTGAATCACACTTCAGTGGTTTTGAAGCTTCAGAGTCCTGTGACCTTTGATAATTTAGTTTCTCCTCCCTGCCCCACCCCACACTTGATAATATCTTAAACTTTGTAGAGCCCTAGACTCACATCCCAACTCTCAGTCCCCTGAATGGGATACAAAGACATGTGATCCCTGGCCCCCATAAATGAACACCTGATTTGTACAAATACTTAGTCTGAGCTCTAACCCAGATGGATTTTAGGAATGCTTTCAGCCAATTATATTCCATAGATATTTATTGAGAAAACCCATTATGTGAAAACTATTGGAGTAAGCCTTTCTGGCATATGAATGAACCACAATTTGAGAGTTCACGTTGAATAGCCAAGAAGAAAAGCAAAAATAAGATAAGAACCATACAAATTGTAAGGAAAGTGCTGAGAGTATTCAAAATGGAACCCATAGCTGGTTAAAGGGGTGGACAGAAGAGGAAATGAAAATTAGGATGAACTTCATAGAAAAAAATGGTATTTAATGTCAACCTTGAGAAAATATATAGACTTCTGAAAGATGTAGGTAAGGAAAGGAATGTACATGGGGAATCTGTTCAGGTTGCACGGATAGTATGAGCAAATGCACAGAGGTGAAGGACATACGTGGATGGGTTGTGAACCAGGGAGAGGCACGATGCTATGGAGATAAAAGAGCTCTGGTTCTGGAGTTAGTCTTGGGTTCCAATTCTGGTTCTGCTATTTTTGAGACATGTGACTTTGAACAGCATCTTTGCTCTCTGGGTCTCAATTTCTTTATCTGTAAAATGTGGGTAATGACACAAAGAGCATTATATTATATTATTATAATTAATAAATGAGATAAGTTATGATTTATTTGTCACTATATTCATCTCTTCAGAAAGATAGCTAAGACTACTTCAGGACTGGTAGAACCAAGTACACTGGGACCACAGAAGTTTTTTAATCCACTATTTTTGTTTCCATCAGGAACAGGGAAATTATAAGAGGATGGAGTTGAAGGGAGCTAAATAGTTAGCTGATGAAGTCCCCTTTAAAATTTCAAATTGACAATCACCCAAGGATTTAGTGTGAAACATGAGGCTGAATCTCAAATAGGCAAAACTGTTGAGTTATTGATAACAATGCATGTATCCAAAGAGATTATCTTTAATTACCTAAGTTAGATACGATCTTACTTTCAATGAGAGCTAATACCTCACCTTCAGCCCTTCATCTGTTCAGCAGCATAAGCAAGGACATTCCTACTGAGAAGAGTTGAGAACAAACTCTCAATGCCTCAGCCAGCAGCAGCTTCCTTCCCTGGAGAGCCCCTGGCAAGATTGTACAGTCAGAAATTTATCATTACCACCAACTGTCATCCTCATTAAGTACTGTGGGAAAACTGTATTAATGGTTGTTTTTAAAGCTGCACTGAAAATCTGTAGGTTTGGTTATGTATCATTTTCTTCTTCAGGAGTCCCTGGATTTGGAGCCATCAGGATAGCTCCTGGCAAATTGTTCCTAAACAAGCCTGTTACAGAGAGATTTATTTTCCCTCAGGGAGAAAGAGAAGCAGTTAGAAGGCAGTTGGGTATTTCCCCAAAGACTTGTTTGAGGACTGGTTCAGATGTTCTTGGCAAAGTGGGATCTTCTAAGAGCTACCCACACCCCCAGATCCTGCCAGGGGCTCTCCAGAGGCAGTGGTAAGGGCAGATGAAGAGCAGAAAGCTCTGAATTTTCACATGTGCAGTTTCATTTGAGCTTCTGATTAGACCGAAGAAGGTTACATAGTATTTTGGGTAAGTGCCCACTTAAGTGAGAACAGCTTAATAAGGACATACAGAGGCCTATTTGTTAAGAAAATGTTTCACAGTAGGAGCTTAAGGAAGTAAGACCCCAAGGAGTAAATAGCAGACCCTGCTAGTCATATGCTCAGGGTCTAACTGATTTTCGAGGATGGCAGTCAATCTAATGACCAGAGCAGAGCATCAAGAACAGGTATCCAACTTGTTCTCTGAGGGCAGATACCTCAGGTAAGGGGAATAGAGAGTTTCATCTTGACTTTTCTGTGAAAGAGAACTGCCAGCTCTCCAGCTTCCCAGTAAGGTGGGTGGAGAGGAAGAGTTAGTACAGATGAAGTATTCCCAAAGAGAATTCAGAACCAAATCATGGGACAATGGGAATAGCTCTATGAACCAACTCTTAGCTCAGCAGACCACCCCAGGCCCTCCTCCCAGTACCCCCAGATGTAGGTCCTGATTCCTGCCTAACTGACTCACCTGTGTACCACAGGGCAAATCTTTTCCAGGTGTTTTTTTTCCTACCTTTTTCTAATACTGAAATCCTCCACCATAAATGCTCACTTTTCAAATCTCACTTCAAATGCATTCATCTCTTGAACCTTATAATTGAAAATAATCTTTACTCCTCTCAGCTTTTCTTAAATTATACCATTTGTACATGCAATTTAACAAGTGCTTTTTTAAAAATTTCATTGAATAATTGTTATTTGAGCTTCTCTCCTTCCATTAGACTATAAGGTTGATCTAATAAAGCACTAATGTTGACAATTGCATTTGGATGGTTTGTTAAAGCCATGGATGACAGCATGATTCTATTTTCACCTTTAACATAAATCTAAATGCCCAAGATCGTTTTTGTCCAGTTTCCCAAGGGTGGCTGAAGATCTCTAGCTTGAAAATTTCTCAGAAATCTTTAAAAATATTCACTCTTCAGTTTTACTGCAGACCTACTGAATCAAAAGCTCCAGAAGTGGGACCTGGAAATAAGCATCTTAGCAAACTTAGCACATCAAGGGTTTCTAGGTCAAAGTAACACTTGAAATGATGGAGTCATTATGCTTATGGTTGTAAAATGAAGCATAAAATGAAGATATGAATGGAACTGTATGCACTGCAGTTCAAATTTTGTACATAAGAGAACATAACATTTTTCTGATTCTTGTGTTCTCTTAAAGTACAGATTGTCCACAATGGTTTCTGTAACAGTGGGAGATAATTATCAGCTGATAAAAGGAGAAACTGACTCAATCATTGTAGTCTGACTTTGTCTGATGACCACGTTTTTACAAGTAGACACCTTTTGCTTCTTTGAATATTGGTAGAATTTTGACCCTTGATAATGATGGGAGCTTTCCTATAAAGGAGAAAGTAATAAAGACATGTTTGAAGCTGGATAATGCTTTATGATGGAACTCAAAAGATACACAAAATTGGTTTGCAAAGAAATTTATTTCTTTGTTTTCTTTTATTGAAACTTCCATGCCTGTCTTTATATAATGTCTATTATCTCTTCTTTTATCAACTAGACAGAATACTGGTCCTCCTTTGTAATATATTTATCTTACTAAAACTTATTGAACAAATATCAAGTTATTGCACCATAGGGAAAAATGTAAAAAAAAATTAATTTAAAATCTGTAATTTACAATAAAGCTTGTATGTATTTGAGACATACTCTGCGATGATTTGTTCTACATATATGTTGTGTGATGCTTAATTAATTACATCTATTACCGTTCAAGCTGAGCATTATTAGGTCCTCAGAACTTGTTCATCTTATGGCTGACCATTTGTAACCTTGAACACTATTTTCCATTTCTCCACCTCCCACCAGTCCCTCAGAGATGCCACTGTATTCTATTTCTCCACATGTAAGTAATATCATACAGTATTTATCTTTCTTAATATCACTGGCATATTTACTTAGCATAACATTCTTCAATTTCATTTAGTAATCCTGTTTTTTTTTTTTTATCTTTGGAAAGTCTACTCTTTTTTTTATTTGTTCTTTTGAGATAATACAGTAGAGTGTATTTTGACATATTATGCATAGAGTATAACATTCTTTTTAGGATCCTGTTTTTAATTTTTTGAGAAATCATACTGTTTTCCCTAATAACTATGTCAACTTACATTCTCACCAACAAAGTGCAAGGGTTTTCTTTTTTACACACACTGTAACACTTATCTCTTGTCTCTTTGATGACAACCATCCTAGTAGGTATAAAATGATACCTCATTGTGGGTTTGGTTGTATATCCTTGAAAATTAGTGATATATTTTCATATATCTGTTTGCCATTTGTACATCTTCTTTGGAAAACTGTCTATTCAGGTCTGTTGCATATTAACCTAGTCTGTGGAGGTTTTTTGCTATTGAGTTGGGTGATTTGAGTGAATTTCTAATACATTTTGGATATTAGCACTTTGTCACGATATGATTGGTCATTATTTTCACTCCTTCCATAAATTGCTTTTTCATTTTGATGATTGTTTCTTTTAATGTTCAGAAACATTTTAGAAAGAATAATCCTAAAATTTGTATGCATTCATAGAAGTTGAGAGTAGAATTGTGTTTACCAGAAGATGAGAGTAGGAAGGAAAGAAGAGGAAAATGTGATCTCTTTGTAGTATACTATGGTTTGATGCGAACAAGAAGTTTTGATGTGCTATTACACAGTAAGGTGGCCATAGGTAACAGTTATTAGCTGTAAATTTCAAAAAACTAGGAGAAACTATTTGTAAGTTTTACCATAAAGCAATGATAAATTTTTGAGGAAATAGATACGTTTAACCTCACTTAAACATTAAACAATGTATATGTGTATGAAAGCATCACATTACCCCATTAATGTGTACATTTTTATGTTTTTTGTATCAGTTAAAAAATACATTTAATGAAAGACATTCCTATGGAAACTCAAAAGATGCTAAGTAGCCAGAAAGAAGAACAAATGGAGGCATCATATGCCCTGATTTTAAATTATATTTCAAAACAAAGTAATCAGAGCAGCATGGTACTAACACAAAAACAGACACATGATCAATAGAATATAATAGAAAGTCCAGAAATAACACATGTATGGCCAACCAATCTTTGGCAAAGCAATAATAATACACAAAGGGGAAAAGAGAGTCTCTTCAATAAAAGGTGAGGAGAAGATGGGATATTCACATTGAAAAAAAATCGCATTCTTGTCTTATATCATATACAAAAATGAGTTCAAAAGGACTTAAAAACTTAAAATAGCATCTGAAACAATAAAAACCTTTAGAAGAAAACATAGTGAAAGAGCTCCTTGACATTGGTTTTGGCAATGATTTTTTATGGTATCATAAAGAAATGTATTCCATAAACATTTCATTTTTAAAAAACGTAAAAATAAATAATGGGAGTATATCAAACAAAAATAGTTTTAAAAATAAAATAAAACATTATCCTTGAGGAAGAAATCTGATGTAGTTAAAAGAGCACAATGCTGAATCCTGAGTGTGTCACAGTCTGCTTATTCTGTTTTAATTTAGGATTCATTCCCACCACCACATCTTGTTTTATGTCTTCTTAGGATGAGCAAACTAAGACCAGGGCTTTACTGAAAACTTGTACCTTGATGCTGAATGTACTTATTATTTGTGAGAACCAGTTTTTCATTAATGGGATATCTCTAGTCTTATACAATAAATTAATTTTTGACAGATATCAAGTCATTTTTGTGAACTTCAATTCCTGGTTTTAAAGAGCCTTCCCTTTGTTGTTCTTTCCTAAAAATTCCAAGTCTTAGACCCAGCATCTGAAAGCCACTGAAGCATTTAGAATAAACACTATTTAATCCTGTGTTCTTATATTAGTATTTACTGAAATTTGCTTTTCTGGTGCTAGGCATTCAAAGAAAAGTGACCCAGTACTAAGATGGATTAATTCAGTATCTCTTAAGAAAGACATTTTTGTAAGCAAAAAGTATACCTTAGGTTGAAGGAGATTTGTACAATTTGGTTATTTTGGTAGCCTTATGACTGCAATTTTTAACCTATTGGCATGCCTGCATTTAATGAGATTTATCTAGACAATTAAGTCTATGCATTATGCATCTTCTTTTGTGTCTGCATTTTATGTAAGGGAACTCCTTCTTATAACTTTCTGTAAATGAAACATTATTCATGATGAATTCTATCAAGGAGAGATAGGATTAGTATTTTGTTTAGCCAAAATCTTATGTCTATTCTATACGAGCCTAAACACAATTTACGGTTTTTTTCAACATAGCTTCTCTGACAAATATGATTCTTGATCTTTTGTCAAGTGATTTGGGATATACTTACTATAGAAAGAAACTCATAGAAGTGATATAATAGGAAACTTAAGTGGTTAGTTCTTAAAAAAGTCAGTTCAAACATAAAAATCTTAAAAAATGTATTCATCCCCTCATCTCTTGATTTAGAATCAAGATAATTTTGTGAGTAGGATCAGTTTACTAGAGTTCTGTGTTATTTTTCTCTCATAAACTATACCCATAATAAATTATCTTAAATTTCCTGTTTTGGATTCTTTCAAGTACAATGAAAATCTAGAGGACTTTCTAAAGTAAACTAAATGCAGTATTTTTCTTTGTAATTAGTTGTTTTTATTCTTTTACTTATCTTGTCCATATGTAATACAAGAAAACATAAAATATCTTTCCATTAATGAAAAGCTACAAAATATTCATTATAGTTTAAATAGAAATCTTTTCTTTTCACAGGTATTTCAGTAGTCTACACAATATGAAATTAAATTATTTGATCATAAATAGTAATACAACTGCAAGAAAGAAGTTTGGAAATAAGCAGAACCATTTGTTAGTAAGCATACAACATCACTGTGGAAGAAATAGGTAGCCATACAACACTGGCCAATACCACTCAGCATCCTATGGGCATCCCTCTTACAGAGAGATAGACTGTTATCCAAGAATGTGTAAAGTTGAGACTGGTTAAGAGATCAACCACTGTATTGTAAAATGTGTTAATCATTCTGAATGTCACATTATTATGCAACCATATTTCAATTTTTTAAACAGCAATTCATGTAAAATTCTACTGCATTAAATATATACTTCATTCATTGTGTTTGAAATCCAGCAAGCTGACACCAGGTGCTGCTGTTAATAATTTGATAGATAAAATAATAGGTTTTCCTCAAAAAAAATTTTATCCGTAAAACAGAGAAAAGAGATAAGATAGATGGATAATGGATGAATTGATGGACAGACAGATGATAGAGCAAACATATATTTTCAGGTAAAATAATGCTTCAGTATCTTAAACTCTTAATGATGCATACTAGTTTAATGATATCTTTAATGTAATTCATAATTGTTGAAAATGATACAATGTGAAGAAAAATTTAAACTAATTGAAATATTTAATATATTTTATATACTTAACTAAATGACAGCTACTCTGAATAGCTAGTATTCACAGTAGCTAGTCTACCATAGCTATATCTAAGTTCTGAGTTTCCCCTGATTTATTTTACACGTTTTCCCAATGTCCTTCATGGAGTCAGAATTCTTTGAATTTAGCTGACCTTAATGTGGCAACTATGCTGTGTGCTTGGTTATATGCCTGGAATATTTCAGGGCTTTAATCTGATCATTTTTAATGAATGAGTCAAAAAAGGAATTTTGTATATCACCTCTTTCCTGGCCTAAAATTGCCCTTCAGACTCCTAAAGGCTAATTTTTAGATTGCTACTTTCCCTAATCACCTATAAGTCTCACTTTTTCTCCTTTACTCTGGGGAATAGTGATAGATCCTTGTCAATTCCCTGAAAGATTAGAGCAAAAATGACCTTCTATCATCACTTCCTGTCTTCTGTCAAAGGGGCTGTCAAACATGTCATCTGTTGTTTTCCCGAACACTGGTTGCAATCAGGAAAATATTGTTACTTTTCCAACAATATTATTATGGTGACAATATTATTAAGTCATAGTCTCAAGCAAAATAAACCTTTAAACACATTTGAATGAACACATTATTTTTTACACTTCATGATTTTCTTACATGTACATGACATCATTTAGTGACCAAGGTAGAACTGTAAAAGGGAAGAAATGATCATCTACCATGCCAGGTATTACATGTCAGAAAACAGTTCCTACTAAAATTAGAAACTCATGTAGGATCAATAATTAGTCTAGAGTCCGATGACCACTACATAGTCGATCAGGATGCTCATCCCATGATTCCACACTTGTTCAGCATTTTCAGGATGGATTAACAAATAAGAAAAAAAAACAAACACTAAATTAATAAAGACACACAGTACTCAAAGTGAAGATACATTTAATTTTGAATTTCTTCAGAGTCAGTAGTGGCAGCCTAATTCTTTATACATGCTGATCTTTACTTATGTTTAAATATTACCTACAGAATATTCAGCAGAACCCACTTTCCCAACCTAGGTAAAGATCCACGAGAATCTAGTCAGTTAGCTAGCCCAGCTAACAAGTAATACTGAATCTCTACAGCAAAGCTATGATGCTTTAAGTAGCAAAACACTGGAAGACACTGGAAGTGTTATAAGAAAAGGTAGTTCTCTCAGACTTCCAGCTCAATTTGCTTGTTGAGAGAGATTTGGATGTGACTCACAGTGAAGGTTAAAGACCTTGCCTTGTGGGTGTTCAATAAATGTTAATTGAACTGAATTGAATCAAGACACAAGTTCAAACCCAATTTAATACCAAAATAGTGAAAGTTTGGTCAGATCACAAAGTCACAGCTGACAGGATTGCCCAGGACAGGTATCACAGCATGTGTAGTGGGCAGGAAGGCGGGGTGGTTTAGCAGGACACCTCAAATTACATTCTGGGTTCTGAAAGAGTGCTATTTACAGCCAAGAAGTGTCATGACACCATGCTAGCTTTTACAGGTACTAAAACGTTTTGCTATTTCTTGAAATTGTCATGATGATGAGAAAAATCTTTGTCTCTTCCTTTCCTCCTCCCCCAAAGACATACCCCCATTCTGCCACTTTGATATGGGAGTCTCTTCTGATAGGAAATACAGTAGGTGTAAAGCTATGTCTCAAAACCAGAAACAAAGTGTCAACTCCCCAATCAACTCCCAGAAGTCAGGACTTCTAAAATCATTTCCCAGGAGCCACAGAATAGGGCATAGGTGATCAAGTAGTGAAAACAACAGAGGAACCTCCCATGAGTAATGGACTTCCATTCTGCTGAGCCCAAAATGGCATCAACTTGCTCAATCCACTGTCCTTGAGGACTACTAAGGCAAGATTGCAGTTTGCCATTTTCTGTAGTTCTTTCCATTTGACTTTCTCAAAAGGATCATGAGCACTCTGTCAGAAAGCAGGGAAATCATCTTTAAGCATCTCTCTTGCCTAAAATTCATTCATCATCTTCAGAGTCAAACTTTTCTTCCATACAAAATTGAGTACTGTCTAAAACTGCAGATATTAAATGAGCTTGGCTTCACCTGTTCCCTTCCTCCCTCTCTCCTCTTCTTTCTCACTTTCCAGATGGGGTACAGCCAAAGAGACTCTCAGGTATCTGGCAAAATGATTTCGAGTTGGAAGACTGCTACATGGATTCTTATTCTATAAGCCAAAAGAAGATCATGTCTGAGAGTGCAATATGGCCACAAAAAATACTGTGCTCTCAAATAAAATTTATCAAATTACCTTCTCTTTTTATCTTTGTTTTCAGGATTATATATAAAACATTCCAGAGATGGTCATTCTTTTTTTTTTCTCATTTGAATTCTCTGTATGTGGTCTCATTCATGTCTTTTCCTTTTTTCCAAATAAAGTTCTTGAATCTTTTTTCTTAAAGCTTGACCAGTATTCTGATCCTACCCATCACAGGTACACAATGTTTTCAAAACCTTCCCCCAAATGGAGCAAGAGCAAGAAGGAGAATCATAGTATTTTCTAGCTTTAATATGGTTAAGTGATTTCTGAGTCTGGAATCTTTGTTTTCAGAAAGTGGAATAGATGTTCAGAGAAATCAATTACTTTTCCCTATGCTTCAAAGTTGATCAGTGACAAACCCAGAACTGTTATCAATACATTCTACATAATTCTTCTACTTGTGGAAAGAAAGTCAGACATAAGAAATCTAGGCAGAAAAGAAAACAAAATTTTCTGATATAATGTTAAAACACATAGTCTATTTGCTCAAACCACTGGTTTATCAAGTAGTGCTGTCTTACATAATGTAGCATCGAAGTTCTCATGGTACAAAGATTTAAATAAAATATAGTATACTTGTGTTTTGTACATAATTTTATTTAGTTTAATAATTAAAGCAGTATAAGTTATATATTCAAGGAAACCATTTTGGAGAACTATGTTAAGGTAAATACATCCATGCTTTTGAGTTACAACGCCATTTTCAAAAGTCATTGCTAGAATTATGTTTTCATAGTAAATAACTTCCTTTAACAGTGCTAGTTCTTCAAACCACTGCTCCATCTTTCTCCTTTCCTTTCAATGCCAACGTTGTGAAAACAAGGAATTACATTTATTGCCTCTTCTTGCCTGGCCTACATTAATTCTACAGGCTGACTTCTGTTCCAAACGGTCTATTTCCTCCCCATAAGAATGCCAAAACCAAATAGCACATTCTCATTGATATCACTGCATCTTTGATGCTAACTCTTCTCTCCTTGTTCTCATAACACTTAACTAAATGTCTACTGTCACTTGAGATGGTTGCTCATCTCTATGACACTTGAATATAGTCTTTGTGTTTCTGCCACTGATCTTTCTATACACCCTTCCAGGGATTCCCTCATGCACATGTAGACCACAGCTTAAAAGCAGTCTGTGGTGAGCCAAGACCTGATTTTTTTCCTGCTTGCTGATCAGGCTTTTTCGACATTTTGCAAAGACCTCAATGTCAACATGACTAATAGCTGATCTCTTTCATACGTTGGTTACTCTTCATGGTTATAATTTTTTTTCTACTCATCCGGCATTATCTTGATTCCTTTTCTACTTTGTTCCCTAAGTATAGTCATTCAAAAAAACCTTTCAATCTCTCTGTACCTGCTCTCAACCCATACTATCATTTGTACTGTCACTGATATTATCACTTATTTGAGCTGGAGCTGTAGCATTCCAACTAATCTTTGGATCCTCCAGTCTCTCCTACTCTCAGCCATTCCAAATTAGCACTGTTGAGTCAAAGTCATGTGCTCTGCTTCTCTGCTGCCATCACTATCCTATGAAAATGTTCAATGGTTCTCCATCACCTTCCTAGTAGAGTCCCAACTCACTAAACTTAAACTATTGCCTTATGTGAGTTCCATACTCTGGTTTCCTTGTCTATCTCTCATTTGGTAACTCCATTTCCCTACCGTATTTTCTTCTTCTTCCCTTTTGTCTTTGGCCACTTCATGTTGCTGTAACAGAATGCCACAGACTAGGTGACTTATAAAGTAAAGTTTATTTCTTAGAATCCTGCTTGCTGAGAAGTCCAAGGCTAAGTGGTCCACATCTAGTAAGGTCCTTTCTGCTGCATTATCCCATGGTAGGAGTAAAAGGGCAAGAGATCATGAGTAAGTATATGGGCCAAACTCACTTTTGTAACAAATTCATTCTCACAATAAAAAGAGTACACATCCATAATAATAACATTAATCCTTCGTAATAGCAGAACCCTCATGGTCTTGTCACCTCTCAAAGCTCCCACCAATCAACACTATTGCATTGGGGATCAAGTTTCCAAAACATAAATTTTGGAGGACACTTTACTAAGTGTCTACTGTCACTTGAGATGGCTGCTCATCTCCAAGACACTTGAATCATAGCACCCTTGAATTATTAGCCTTCAAAGAAGTGTTCAAGTGTTAGTTGAGTTTTGCCTCCTTCCTCTAGCAGCAAGCCTACCACCTCTCCATTGTATGACTGCTTTTCAGCATGGAGAATTATTTGTGCTGGTACTTTATCTCTTCATTTGAATGGTATGTACCTTATCCATTACTCTATTTAATTTATCCAGTGCTTTGAACATTAGTAATTAGAAAATGTTTTTAATTAAATGAATATTTCTCAACTAATTGAAGCACAAGATAGATGATTTTTAAAAAATGGTTACCATGTTGAAAAGAACTAAGTACCAGTAAAAATAGAATATCAAGAGATGGTCTATAGAACTATTTCATGTGTCACAGTTTTTCCTCTAAATTGACTACTTTATAATTTTCATAATGGAAAAGTTATCAAACTAGATCTATGTGATCATTTTTTAGGCTTTAGGTTTAGCAATGAACTTTCTCCCCACTATCCAAATTGACTATCCAGGGATTTTGAAGTTGACCCTGCTATCTTAATCCACTTCTTCACATTCACACACCTTTTTTCTGCTGCCTGGAATAACTTTCACCCACTTTCTACCAAAAACTTTTTCTTATAAAAATGAATTAATTCATGCCCAACTAAAATTACCATTTGTCTTTGAAGTTGTCCCCTGTCACTCAATTAGTATTGTAAAAAGGCAAGAGTATGGACACTGTGGTCAGAAGCTCCAAATTCTCTTTCTCCCACTTAGGGAAAGGTACTGTGTCATAATCTATAACATGGGAATAATCATAATATCATCTTCATAAGTTGATATCAGATTCATAGTAACATAATAAATGCCAGTTATTTTATCATTATCTTACTCCCACCTTGGTGTTATCAAAACATTTCCTTTGTTCCATGTGATGCAATAAGTTGTCACATTCTTTCCCATACTGTCTTTCTATAATTTAGTATATGACTGTCTCAACAACTACAATGTAAACTACTTAGAGCCATGGCTTGTCCTGTTTCATTTTTTCTTCCCCAGTGATGCTCAGCTCTGTGCTAGGTTATCTGACTTGATATAGCACAGGGTTTGAGCTCATGTGTTTTGTAGACAGATAAAACTGGGTTAAAGTCTCCACTCTGCTATTTACTATCACTCTGTTTTGAAATAAGTTGCCTAATGTTCCTGAATCTCAGTTTTCTTTTAAATTAACTTGGATTAATAACAGCTTACCCTATAGGATTGTTGTTAAGTTAGGTAACATATAAAGTACAACTGATACAGAATACACATATATAGAATGAGCTAAGTGCTCAAAATAGATATATGTTGAATTCCATGAATCTTCCTGAAAATTAGTTCAAGAATTTACATAGGAAATCCTTTCCACAATTTTAAAGGTAGTTTGTGACAAGGGCACATGGTGCTCTCAATAGAACCCTCTCTGGTCCAAGAACTGACTTGTACCTGCAGTCTGACCCTGTGCCTCAGAGAATAAGAACCACTTTGATCCAACCCCCTGAAACTTGATTTCATTCTTCTCTTTGTGAAACAATCTCATTAGAGAAATCGTGCTGCTGAGAAAGCAGGTCACTCAGCTGGGGGCAGGTGAAGAAAGTCTTGCTTGGCTTCATCATGACCTCTGTGAAAAGTGAAACATTAGTGAGGGGCCCAGGGATTTGCAGCGTGCCATGGCCGAGGTTTTCACCAGAGGCTGCTGGGAGTTTGGACAGAAAGAAGAGTAATGAAGGGGTTGACTGAATTGCTGCTGTGGGTGTAAGCATCAATTCTCCCCTCCTGGTTAGTAATGAGCTCCCTCCCCATCTGGTGGGGAATCCCAGGTGCAAAGAGGAAGGGGATGCTGCCAAGGGTGAAACTGGCAGTGATATATTTAGAACAAACACCCAAATGGGTTGCTCATCATTTGCAGTCAACAATGACCTTATCACATTTCCTACAAGAAGAGAAGTGTTTATTAAGAAACCTAGGACTGACTTCAATTTAAGACTATTTCTTTTTGGCCAATGTATGTAAGACTGTCTTATCATCTTTATAAACTATAGTAGCAAAGAAAAAAACAAGCCAACAGGACACTCCATTAAGATTACTAAGCTTGTGTCCTCATTCCATGTGTACATGTGTGGAAGATCAGCTGACCTCCACAGAACAAGCCAGGAAAAACCCCTGGTTTCACAGTGTTATGTGGAAGAACTTTGAAAAACAAAAGTAACTATTAATCTGCTCTTACCTAAGTTGAATATGGAAAAGTTTGCTTCTGGGCCATTGAGGTAATCCTTTGCTGCACTTTAAAGCTGTTCCTACCTAAAGATTCACATAGGCTCATGGTGCACTTGGATGGTAAACAATTGACTGATCCAAAGTTAAGAAGTAAAGATAATGAATGCTAGCCCCATTTTGCTGGAGTGGATTTTCTTCCTTGATCCTTTCTTTTGATTTACTGCAATATGATTTTCCCTAATGGATCTACCAGGGAATGTACTGACAAAGAGACTATTCTAAATAAGAAAACTTCTCCTTTTCCCAGAAGAAAATTGGTCACAAGAACCATATGGTTACTATCAAATTTCCTGGTATTCTTTCTAAAGAGGTACTCAGGCAATAAATGCAAAAGGAACAAACACTGCCTAGCCCACGACTGCATTTGTGCTTCATATGTGTCTATTTTTTTTTTTATTTTAGCTGTAGAATCATGAGTTTAAAAAGGCTATATTCTGACTCTCAGAACCAAATGGGTAATTTTGACTGACTGGGGTTATTTTCCTATTTCAAAATGCTGAGAAAGGATTACTGTTACCTTTTCTTTACAGTAGCAGACCAAACAGTAAAATGGATGGAATTGATGTAGAGTCCCACCCCAAGTCTCTGGTAATGAAGTAATCCTTTTTCCATTCTGAATTTTAAGTACCCATAGGTCCCAATACCTCACAATCCTTTCTTATGGGTCACTCAAACAAACAATTTGGTAGACCAGACACGTGGCATGTGGCTAGTCCACAATCTGAGGCAAGAGGATTACAAGTTCAAGGCCAGCCTTAGCAATTTAGGGAGACTATCTCAAAATTAAACCAAAAAAAAAAAAAAAAAAAAAAGACTAGGGATGTAGCCCACTAATAGAGCAACCCTGGGTTCAACCTCTAATAGCACAAAGAAAAAACATCTGGTAAATATACAGCTCTGAATAATAAGCAGTTATTATGCTTTGGACATTAACCCTTTCTAGGAATTCTGGCATTCTTGAGATGGCCACTGGACCAAAACTATGCTTGATCATTAAAAGATGAAACAAAGGGTAGAATTTTAGAGAACTAGAGGGTGGTGGAGATCTGCTTAGTCCTTTCCAGTCATCTTGAAGTCTGCCACTTTTATTAGAACTAGTCCTGAATATCTCAGAAGGGGATCTTTTTTCCCTGTTTGACTTTTTTTTTCTTTATAAAACAAGTTAAGAATTTTATAGCATTTTCAATAGGAAAAGAATTTATAATCTGTTCAACAGGTGAATTTACTTTTCTCAAGT
Organism: Sciurus carolinensis; assembly: GCF_902686445.1. Classification (NCBI taxonomy): domain Eukaryota; kingdom Metazoa; phylum Chordata; class Mammalia; order Rodentia; family Sciuridae; genus Sciurus; species Sciurus carolinensis. The sequence continues at coordinate 76,828,544 of NC_062221.1, forward strand.
TAAGCAACTGATTGATGGATGAGTTTGTGTTGAACATCAAATTATCTGACTCTCTTCCAGGACCTTCATAAACTATACCAAGCACCTATTTCTGTGTATATTTTCAGTTGTCTGCATGGTAGATCTGAAAACTCGTTTCTCTTCAGAAATAAGAAATAAGGAGAAGGTTTCTTCATTTTCTCACTCATTCCACTTCTGTGAAAAATATTCAGTTTGTTCAAAGGCCACCTAGTTGAGGATGTAGACTGAGATAGTGTCATAAGTAGAGTCCTAGGCAACATTTTTAGCTTTGCCTGTTACATAGCTCTCACCAATCCTTAAAGATCCTTTCTGCATCTTGAAATTGCCATGCTGCTCTTCCTGGATGTTTGGGACTAAGGTGTTTGTTTGTTTGGTTTGGTTTATTTTCAACTAGTCTCCACTGCTGAGTAATTAATTCTATTTATATCCCCATTTGTTGCACTAGAAGATTAAGATGCTTTGCTTTCTTAGTATGTTCTAGATGTACCCCTTCATCTAGTTATATTCAGCACTCTAATAAACTGACCAATATTCTTATACCTAAGATCTCCCTAATTAGCCATGTTCAACTTCTTGTAGTGTAAAAATGTGGATATCAAAAACCCACACTAGGGGCTGGGGTTGTGGCTCAGTGGTAGAGTTCTTGACTAGCATGTTTGAGGCACTGGGTAAAAATAAGTAAATAAAAATATTGTGCCCATCTACAACTAAAAATATATTTTAAAACTCACACTATAAACCATAAATAAGAAAAAGAAGACATGTCAACATCCCATCGTGCATGACATGGGTCTTCTCCCCTGTATCCTTGCCTCTGAACTCCTCTTGGCCATAGCGTCTCAAATGGAAATGCCTTAACATTCCCTCAGAATTTCCTTTTTCTCTCCATTTCCTTACACTGACCTGCAACCTGGGATTATAGTTATAAGCAGGATCCCTACACCAGGGGCCAGGTTCCCTGAGTACTCTGTACCCATGCTCCCCTCTCTCTTCATTTTTCTGTATAGTACCTCGGTGGGACTCTGCAGCCCTTTCTACTAGGGGTCTTCTCACTTAGATATAATTCAATAAACCCTGTAAAACATCTCTAGAGATTCAAAATATGCAGTTAACATTTTAAAGGCAGCTTTCTATCTTTTCCACAATCCTTGATTTCCATTAAGCAATTAAAGCTATTAAGTTTTTCACATTTGCATTTTTAGCAAAGGAAATGTGGTGTAAGCCTTTTTGCTAACCCACACTCCTTGCAAAGGGGATATTTTTACCAGTGTGTTCTCCTTGTAGCTGTATCCTGAGCTACTTGGGACTGTCTTTTCTTTCTTTTGCCTCCTTCATGATCTCAGTGAGATATTCTATGCAACTTGGTCTTAACTGAGTATTGTTTACTATAATCATGAATGCAGAAAACACAAATGCAGGGTGGAAGATGAAGTCCAAAGGACAAGGCATCCCCAAGGTCTTTTATGTGAGTTAGTGAATTACTTCTTTGATTTTATTTAATTTTGATATTCATTCACTTAATAATGCAGAGAACATTTATTAAGCGTGTGTTATATACTAGACATGTTTCTACACATTTCAAGGCATAGATATTTGCCTGCTTTAATAAACATTCTAGTTAGAGAAAGTGTTTGGGGAAGGCAAATACCAATCAATTAGACATGATAAAATACAAAAAAATATTAACAAGTAACAAATACATGAAAAAAGGAAGAGCATGAGCAGGATAAAGACCTTAGAAGTATGTGAAAATAAAAGGTCTGCTGTTTTAAATATGCTTGTCAAAATTAGACTCTGAGAAGGTGAAATTTGAGCAAAGCCTTGATGCAGAGCTGGGAAAGAGCCAAGTGGCCCTCTGAAGGAAGACCTCTCCAAGCAGTTTTATAGCCAATGCAAAACTCCAAGGTAGGCATATACCTGCTGGGCTTAAAGAAGAATAAGAAGATGAATGAAGCTGATGCAGAATGAGTAAGAACAGAGTACCAGGGGAGAAGAGGAAGGAGGCCAGAGAATTAAGAGAAGGAGGAGTACACATCCTTTCCATCAGAAATGAAATCATATACAACAATGGTTAGGTGGAGGTGATGCCAGCCCTCTCTTTGGGAAGGAGGAGGAAAGACTGTCTGGGAGTGGGAGGGGCTAGGCAGCAAACTGCTGTATGTATGGGAGGCAGGTAGGAGGCAGAAGGGTAGCAAATCCCTCAGTGCACATCTGTTATTTCAGAGTGTGGTAAATATTTCAACAAGTCAGCTGCCATAACCAGCTTCTCAGCAGGCTGCTTTACTCCAGTGCTCTCTGGTTCCTGTTTAATTCTGTTATCTTTTATGCCAACTCTCTCCTCATCTTCTTCTTCACCATTCCCTAGCTAATCTCTGAATGGGCAGAAACTTTTGAAATCAGTCAAACTACATACTGGCCATGATTCAAGATTGCTCCCAAAACATCAAGCCTGGATTCAAGCATCTTCCCCTTAAGTGGGGAGAATCATTCAATCTGTCATTCAAACCCTCAACCAACAAATAAGTACTCATTCACACATTTATCTATTCACTAATTTATCAAGTATATGCTGATCACATATGATGTCACAGACTTCCTTCCAAGCACTGACTGTGCAGCATCGACTAATACAAAGTCATTGTCCTCACAGTGATTGTAACCTATGCTACAGTGGCAAAGAGAAAAACTAACATAAAATAATTTCAGATAGGGGTGAATACAAAGAAAATAAAATAAGAAAAAGGAAGCAAGGCAAAGGGAAAAGATGGGAGATGGGCCTACTTAAGATCTGAGTGAAGTGAGGAAGCAAAACTCTCAAAAGTCTGGAGCATAGTGTTTTATGCAGAGAGAAGATCAAATTCAAACTCCAGGATCAAGAAATTAACAAGTCTTTAGTATGTGCTGGCCTTTGTACTTCACAGTATGACTGGTCCTTGACTCCTGATGCACATCAACATCCCTATGGAACGTGTCAGGACTCCAGAGCAGCACACACTCAAAAGACCTCTTAAATCCAGATCTCTGATGATAGAAGCTGAGCATGACTATTTTCCCAAAGGTCTCCATAACATGTTCATTGAAGTTTGAGATCCACTACACTAGGTATTTGGCTATGAACAGACAGATGTTTATCTGTGAAACATTTTCTCTGTCCTCATGGAACTTTGTAGATAAACTCTCAATGCTAGAAACTTGTTAAAGAATATATGGTCCAAAATCATCTCCCTGCGAATTCCTAATCTTTGCCTGAATGTCCTCTAGGACTACAAAGAAGTTCATTCCCATTTGCATATGGTAGTTATTAGTCAACTTTTCATCACTGTGACTAACATACCTGACAAGAACACCTTAGAGGAGAAAAGTTTATTTTGGTTCATGATTTCAGAGTTTCCCATACATGGCTGGCTAGCTCCATGGCTCCTAACAACACCATGGTAAAAGGGAGAGATGGAGGAAAGATGCTTCACTCATGGTAGCCAGGAAGCAGAGAAAACAGATAGGAACAAGATACAGCCCCCAAGGGTATATCCCCAGTGACCTACCTCCTCTAGCCACACCACTGCCTATAGTTACTACCCAGTAGTCAATGCAAATTATTAATTGTGAAATGAATTATCCACTATTGAGATTATAACTCTCATAATCCAATCTTTTCACCTCTAAACATTGCTTCATTCCTTAACACAGAAGCCTGGGAGACATTCTGCCATGGCCTCATCTCTCAGTCACAGCCATTAATTCAGGAAACACCAGTGAGGGACAATGGGAGAGTGAGGAAAGACAGACAGACACACATAGAGAGAAAAAGCTGAGGCCAGGTGGAACATCACCTTTGATGGAGGATGATGACTCAGAGCTACTATAGCACATTTGTTATATAGGTTTTATCAAAAGGTTATTTGTGGGGAAGTTTCAGCAAAGCAGGCAATCTGAAGGACACTGGACTGGTGAGACACAGCTCTGCACCTTTGCACAGAGCCTCCTCAGGCCAGTGTCACTATAGCAACTGGACCATCTTGACCTGCACCTTTGCACAAGAAATTCTCAGTGCAAAAGAGCCACAAGGCTAGTCAGTGAGACCATGATTTGAATCACTGCTCCCCACAACATTCCTAGATACAAACTATAACAGTAGTCAATCAGTTATTTGAGAATAGCACTTGATCTAATGAGTTCCCTCAATCTATGCATAAGAAATATCAGACTCTTTACCATCCCATTCTCTCTCACCTAAATATGCTCCAAAGCCCACATTTGTTTTTAAATCCAGTGCCCAGAATTAACAGAAAATTCCTCTTTATAATCATGGAGTTGGTATCAGTTCATCTCCAGGAACCTGTTCCTCACAATTTCTCATAGTAGTTCAGCATAGTCTCTTACAAGTGTTTGGTTTATTTATTTATTTATTTATTTTCTTTTTTCTGTTTTTGTGGGGAAGGAAATTTTTAAGTTTATTAGTGTTTTTTCTAAAACTGTTTCTTATTTTTGCAAGTAATTATACTGTCACTTGCATAAACTAGTCAAATTTTTAACATGATTAAAGGCAAAGATATTTATGGTGCACTAACATTGAGAAAATAATTGTATTTATTACACAAAGTATACCAATAGCAACTGCTGAAATTCAAAGAACATATCTTAACACAAGTGCATTTCTTTAGACTTTGCTTTCAATTTCATCAAAGCTTTGAACCATTTTTATGTTTCTATTAGTGCATTATACTTATACATAACAGTGGGATTCATTTTGATGTAATCATAAATGCATATAAGTTTGCTCATTCTCAGTCTCCCATACTTCCCCTTTCCCTCTACTCCTCCCTTCCCTGACCCCCCTGTCTACTGGTCTTCCTTCTATTTATTTTTTTATTTATAAATTGGCACATTATGGTTATGCATAAAAGATGAATCATTGTGATGTATTCATACATGCAAAAGCATAATTTGGTCATTTTCATTCTGCATTTGCTCACAAGTGTTTCTTTTTAATGAGCTCTAGAATTTACTGTGATCCTTCTTTGTTAATATCTTTATATCTTATATAATTATCATGTATGTTGATCAGTTTTCTTTCAATGTTTTGCTCTGTGGATCTCAAGTTCTCTCAAGATAGAATAGTTGAATACTTCTGGTTTGCATTATAAAAGCCATTGCATTGATTCAGCCCATCCTCTTCCTATTTTCCTAAACTAAGCATGTCAACATCTTCTACAGAGTCATAAATATATTATTTGGAAAATCCTTGATTGACCCTATTAATTGGAACACTCGATCTGTGGCATTCCACTTCAGAATAAAAAGGGAAATTTTAGATAAAGAGTCAACAACAGAGTTCAATTAAAAAGAAATTTCAAGGTATGATTCAGATTGATTCATATTAACCACACTCCATAATGTTGGCAATGTATCTGATTCATCATTATCAAATGCTTTTATTGTTATACAGGTTGCAATTACCAAAGCAAATGTAGTCTTTTTCATAATACTTAATACTTACCAAAGTAGAGTGGACTCTACCCTAAAATTTTGAGTCTTTGAGCAAAAGTAAAAATAGAGAACAATAACCTATAGCTACATATTTAAAAGTTACAAACCAAACTAAGCATATTCTATCTTCTAACTTACAAAATTAATTTAGAATGGCAGGGAAGCCAGGTTTGAATTTAGAATGACTAGATCCTTCCAAGTTCAGAACCTGAATATGATGATATTGACAGCAGAATTCTCAATTCTGGTTCATAGCTAATCACTCTCCTCTTTTCACAGTTGGCTTCATTCCACAGCACAAGGAGCTTTGTGAACACATATGTGAGCACCCTAGTCCATGGTTCCAACTTCCATCCACACTCACCACAAACAGCTGTTGTTCGTTCACCCCCTGGGCCTGGGAACACACAGACCTGAGAAATTACCCACACTCCAAAGAATGGTCTAGGAATGAAGCCCAGGCAGAATCAGAAAACAGACTAGAAATGATGAGGGCAGAGAATTTGGGGAGCCTATATACCTAATACAAGGTTTCAAAAGTTACAAAATAGATACTGGCTATGGGAGGACATGCCCCAGTGGTTCCCAGTGGACTCTTCATCTCATGAAAATGAGCAGGCCAAGAGAAAGGCTAGAATAAGGTCTCCTGAAGCATAGATTTTCTAACCTCCATCTCAGCACCGTACAGTACCAAGGGAGAAATAGAGCTCTTTTTATAAGAATTTTAATTGCAAAGACAAAATAAAGTGGGTTTCTGGTTAACTTGAATATAACCAACATTTATTTAGGCATAATTTCTAAAGTAAGCATTTTTGAAAGACATTATCTTCCTACAGAATCTTCTAACAGACTGTAAAAGGAATTCTGGACAACAATGATATGTTTGCTTCATCAACCTAGGTTATGTAAGTTGGAATAATCTCAAAAGTCCCTTAGCCCAGACCCACAATGAGGCAATTTCGTTGTCTCTGAATGACCAAAGAACTATAGACAACTTGCTTTACGCCTCTGGGAAATAAGAAGGCAAAATTTGGAGAATTTGTAAGATCTCTTCCAGTCCAACATTTTCTGTTACACTGTGTATTCACTGTTCTCCCAGAGACCTAGAAAACAAATCCATTGACACTTGTTAAATTTAATGAAAGGCATGTTTACAAGGAATATAAGAGAACCAAAAGAAAAGTGGAAAATGGAAACTATGTGTTGATGAAGTTCTGATGCAAATAAAAATTAGATGACAGTTACTGAAGTGGCATAAGGTAATTAGAATAATGCTGCACAAAGTGTTATGATAGAAGCAAGGAACTCACCATTTTATTTCAGGTGAAAATTTTAATCAAGACCAAAAAGTTCAGATTAGGAAATAAGCAGGAACATCAACAAACCTCAGGATGTCTGGCTAATGTGAATCTGAATCAGGTTCCTAAATTCAGATTAAATCAGCATTATGGTCCTATGTAATTCAGTTTGTAAAACTTATGACAAATTCATGTTAGTCACCTTGCTAGGTGCTAGACAAATAACAGAAACAAGTATCATGAATGGAAATACAGATAAACTTAGGCATGATTACTCTCCTGAAGAAGTTTAGAGATACATGATGCTAAAAGCTGTTTTAATGTAATTTTATATGAGTCCTATTATAAAATAAAGAAAGTACTATGGATATTTTAGAAGAGGAACTTTTTCTCTGGTAATTAACAAAAAGATGACATTCATAATTTTTCTGTAAAGCTGAGTAGGCATTCATTGGGTATAATGGAGAGAAAAAATTATTCCTGTTAGAAAAGACTATATAAGAAATGGAATATTATATCCAGCAAAACTATCCTTCAAAAAACTAAGAATAAGTAAATTATTGCCCATATCAACCCAAACTGAGGTAGTTCATCACCACTCAACCTATCTTATAAAAACTTCCAAAGTCATTAAAATTGAAATAAAAGAATGCTAAAAGGATTAAAGAATATGAACTACTATGGAAAGCAGTATGGATATTCCTCAGAAAACTTGGAATGGAACAACCATTTGACCCAGCTATCCCACTCCTACCTAGGCTTATACCCAAAGGACTTAAAATCAGCATACCACAGTGATGCAGCAACATCAATGTTTATAGCAACTCAATTCACAATAGACAAACTATGGAACCAACCTAGATGCCCTACAATAGGTGAATGGATAAAGAAAATGTGGTAAATATACACAATAGAATATTACTCAGCCTTAAAGAAAAGTGAAATTATGGCATCTGCCAGTAAATGGATAGAGATGGAGAATATCATGCTAAGCAAAATAAGCCAATCCCGCAAAACCAAAGGCCAAATGTTTTCTCCAATATGTGGATGCTAATTCACAATGAGGTGGTGGGGCTAGGGAAAAATAGAGGTACTTTGAATTAGACACAGTAGAGTGAGGGGAGGGAAGTAGGTATGGGAGTAGAAAAGACAGTAGAATGAATTGGACATTATTACCCTATGTATGTTTATGATTACATGACTGGTGAGATTCTACATTATGTACAAGAAGAATGAGAAGGTATACTCCATTTACATATGATGTGTCAAAATGCATACTACTGTCATGAATAATTAATTAGAACAAATTACAAAAAACAGACTGCAAATATAAGTCACAAAAAAGATTAAAGCATATGAAAGCTCACTTGTAAATGAATATATATGGATACATATAAAATACTCTAATGTAATGATGGTGCATAAATCATCTTTTATTCTGGTTAAAAGTTATAAATGTATAAAAATAAGCTGTAAAATATATTAATAGATACATAATATTAAAGATATAACTTGTGACATCAATAACAACCTATGTAAGGAGAAGAAAAAGTATAGAAGATTCATATGCAATTGAAATAAATTATTATCATCATAAACTAGATTGCTGTAAGTATAAGATGTCAGATGTAAGCCCCACGATGAGAAAGGAATCAATGCACATCAATACAAAAAAAAAAAAAAATCAACAAAGCACAAAGGAAACAATAGGAGAGAGAAATAGAGACAAAAGGATTACAAGACAGAAAACAATGAAATGGTAATAGTTCTTCCCTGTCAGTAATTACTTTAAAAAGATAGTGAATTAAATTCACCAATTAAAAAGCAGAGGTTCCTGAAATAGTTTTTGAACAAAACTATTATATGACCCAGAAGTTCCACTTCTGTGTATTTATTTGAAAGGATGAACTCAGATTCTTATAGCGGTATCTACACTGCAGTGTACACTGAAGCATTATTCATAATATGCAAGAGGTAGAAACTACCAAAATGTCCATTGATGGATGAATGGATAAAGAAAATGTGGAATATAAAGACAATAGAATATTATTTGTTCACAAAAGAGGAAATTTGTTTGATGCTACATTAGGATTGGCCCTTGAGGCCTAAGTGATAGTCACAGAAGACAAATGCTAAATCATTCCACTGATGTGAGATATCTAAAGTAATCAAATTCATAGAAATGAAAAAGCAAAATGCATATTAATGGGAGCATTGGGGAGGTGGAAAGGGGGACTTATTTTTCAATGGATATAGAATTTTAATCATGCAAGATGAAAATTTTCTAGAGATCTGCCCTGTAATAGACCAATATTAATAGTACTGTATTATACACTTAAACATTCATATGAGGGTCGATAATATGTTATGTGGGGATTCTTAACCATAATAATGATAATAATAATAAAATTTTATAATAACTCTGCCAGTAACTGCTACTCTAATTTGCAAATAAGGGTCTCAAGACAGAGGCTTAATTTTACAAGTTCTCCACAGCTAGCAAGTAGTGAGTTGGGATGTAAACTGTTAATCTCCAGAACCCATATTTTAGAGCACAATGCTGTTCTCCTTCCTTTAAATGACTTTATAAAGATAAGAAATAAAACATCACACATACCTTGCTAGGGAGTTTGCATTTTTCAAGAAGTATTGAATCTTTAGCAAACATGTATCTGTATGAGTGTGTGAACCCGTTTGTAGCACTTTCAAGTGCAGGAAAGAAATAGGAAAGGCAATGCTACTTGTTCCCATTCCAGAGCCCCAATGACACTCACACACAATATGTAACACCTATATTCACACACACACACACACACACACACACACACAAACCTACAACCGCACTCGAGAATTACAGAGGAAAACAAATCATTGACCAGCAGAACGATGGTTCTGTTATGAGGCAGTTATACCCCTCTTTCCCTCTCAGATGGTATGGCTTAGATGCTGAACTATAGATCATGTATTTATCAATCTAGGAGGCATAAAAAAGAAAGGTCACCTGTGACTTTTTCCCTTAGGGCCAAACAAATCCAGGTGTACTGACTCTGAGTGGATCGTTTTGGCATTTAATTTCTAGGTCCAGGAAGCTAAATTTAGAATGTCCTATTGACAGCCTAGCATCTAGCAGGACAGAAGGAGGGGGAGCAGAAGTTTTCAAGTGCTGTGTGGTCTGTCCTATAGGAAGTAGGGATGCATGGGCTCTTCTAGAGCAGCTAATTCACCTCTCTCTACCTATTTCCACAGATGTTGTAGATAGTGTTAAGATTAGACGCTTGAGTCCATTAGGTCTGAGTTTTCCCTCTGCCAGTTTTATAGCAATCATTTTTAGGCAATCAATTCACCTCTTCCTCATTGGATTGGTATGAGATTAAATGAGATAATGCATGCAAGAAGTATGGTACAGTGGCTGGCACATAGAAAGCACTATCTAATTGATAGCTATTATCTAATCTGCTCAAATTTAACTCATTTCACAATCCTTTGGAAGTATTTAAGAGTAGCTCTCATTTCTGATCTATAAGCACCATAGAAATGGGGACAAAACTTTCTTTTAATAACTTGTCTGTAATTTTAAAATAAAACTGTCTGGGGATTTACACTGAGTAAAGCAGCCACAGAGAGAAGCAGTTCATCATCACTCAGCCAAAGCCACAGTCAGGGCCAAAAAAATTTGAGCTGACTTCAGGGGAGGTCCCTGTGCCTTCCATCACAGCTATGTTGGGGGAAACTAATGTAGGGGAAGAGTCTTGGCCAGAAAGAAAGTAGAATGTTTCTTCCCCACCTAAAAATTTAGCAAGCTAATCTAAGAAGTTATCCTGATTTTGTAAAGTCTTACTAGAATGATTGAATCTGAATTTGTTTTTATTGAAAATATGTAATATCATATCAGATAACATCATTCATTTCTCAGCTTTGGGAGAAATCTTTGAGCATTAGATTACACGTGGGTGTTTTCTACCTCAGCCAGGAAGAATAATCCCTAACCTTCGCATTGCTTGAAATAACATGATCTTATCCTGGACACATGCTAGTAATCTCCCTAGGTAACCAATAGATCTGGGGTCTTAATGGTCCTGAAAGAATAAAACTTCTTTGTCCCTCACTAAGAATCAATGACCACTGACCTAAACAATCATAGAGCCGGAGAGGTCAGTAGATAGAAATGTGCAGTTGAACCTGACCCCTACCCACAGCCACATCATTGGTTAGGGTTCCATTCTGCTTCTTATGCAGCTTTTATTGAAAAGTACTTACATTTTGAAGATTGCCTCAATTTGGAACAGGAGGTGCTTTTAGGAAATAATAATATATAATTAAAATCTCTCTGATGAAAGAAGATAATTTTTATATTCAAGGAAGTTGCCGAGGCAGCAGATTTTTAGTCATTAGCATATTTGCAAGGTTAATGTACTGTACTTAATAAAATAAATAAAGTGCTTTATAATTTCTTAGGCAAATTGTATAAATGGGAAAAGTAAAGGAAATTCCATTCCATTCTGAGTATCTGAGGCAACAAATTAACCCATCTCCCTACTGAATGTGTAGTTCTTCTCCAAAGCAAGCTTTCAGATATCTAGTAGTTATCATGAACTTGGAAATATTCTTTTTAAAAAGTGATGCAATGGAAAATGCTAGTAAGTTTTCCAATACTGTGACCAATACCATAAATAATCAATCTACCAAGAGGATAAGGCTTATTTTAAGTCATGGTTTCAGAGGGTTCAGTTCATGGTTGCTTGACCCTATTGCTTTGGTCCTATGGCAGCACAGTACTTCATGGTGTGAGGGTGGAGTTACTCACCTCATGGCAGAGAGAGACAGGAAGGGATCAGTGGCCCAATGTCCCACTCAAGAGTACATCCCCAGTAAACTAACTTCCTTCCACTAGGTAGCACCTCCTAAGGGTTCTAACATCCCCCAATAGTGCCACAGGCTGAGGAACAATCCTTCAACACATGGGGTTTGGGGGACATTCAAGATCCAAACTATAGCAGGAAGGAATGCAATAAATGGATAGGAGAATATGTGAATGTATAGTGACCTTTGGGGATGGTATAAAACAAAGAGACAGGGGTTATGTGAGTTTTGAGAATGGAAAAAAGTAAAGGGAGTATGTTTTAGTTTCAGGATGGAAGATGAGGTGGTAATAGCAATACTTAGGAATGACTTCTGGGAAGGTAATAAAAAGAAAATCACTGAGAGATAGGGTCTATTGCTACAGAGGTTCTATGATCCCTGGATTGAAACATTTTATTTCAGAAGTCAGCAACAATATAGGAGCAAAGGCAAGTAATAAACAATCAGCTAAAGTGGTAGAAAGGAAAGGTTGGTTGCAAGTCAGAAGTATTGAAGCAAGTTTCCATGGATGGCCCAAGGCTATTGAGCATTTTTTAATGTCCTAATTCAATCCTCACCTTAATATTTTATTTTTCCCTTAAGTTTCTCAACCTAGGAAATAGCTGAAACCATCTGCAGTAGGCCAGTATGTGCCTGGGGATGCAATCATTTCCTTCTTCCCAGCTGTAAGCCTCAGGCAAGTTTCAGAAAATCATTAACAGAGGCCCTTGTTCCTCTGCTTGGAATTTTGCACAACTCTTGGTCTCTTACTTAGAGTTTTAATAATAAACACATTGGAGACCTCATTCATAAAAAAAGTGAAGTTACATTTTATAAGGAGAATATTGTCACTTACTTTCTATTCATAAACCTGCAAGGCTATAAAAGCATAATGACATACATACAATGTCTATAATGCTTTCATGACAGACAGACTTGGATATAATTCCTGAGGAAGTGACTTAAAATTCTGTAGCTTTAGTTTTCCTACCTGCAATATGAAACTAGTGTCTGCTTCAATGGATTTTTGTCCCAAGAAATATGTGAGATTACATTCACTCTTTTTCTTACCCTAGAATTATTTTTAAGTTTCTATTGGCTACAGTACCTGGAATGTTGGACTTCAACATTGACCCTCAATGGATTAATGAATAAATTAAGTTAACAAAAGATAAGATAAGGGAGGTTCACACTAAATACCATAGAGATTTTTCTGAGTTTGATTTAACTTATAGACAAATAGTATCAATGATTGAATGGGCCTTTATTCTCTTGATCTGAATGATAGGACAGTTAAGATATCTTTGTTAATAGGAATTTATATTTGAGATGAATAGGTGATGTTTGATAGCTATTTTATAGAAGATTAAATTTCTGCTTGCCTATTGTATATTTCAGATGTGTTAATTTTAATATACCATTACATAAATAGTTTCTATTTTGGCTACTGAATCGCTTGTGCTTTCCATTGCTTTTTCTTTGATTTGCTTTGCTTTGCTTTTTTTCATTCTGAATTCCTCTACTGTTCACACTACAGCTGAGCTAGCCAGTTACGCAGCAGGCTTTGAAGAGATGAGGCAGGTTAGAGATACTCCTAAAACAGGGCCAAGTTTGTATCTACTATGGCCTCTGATGCCTGCTTGTATCTACTTCTCTGCTGGATGATTGATGTTGGACCTTATACTTTAATATTCTACACTGTGGTTTAACATTCTACCAGATGTGGTTCATTCATCTGGAAAATAACAAAATCTCACTCATAGTCTGCCAAATACTGACTTAAACAAGGTGGTCTTCATGAGGTATTTGTGGTTACTTGAATGTTAACTACCCTCTCTCTGGGCCAGAGTTAGCATAAAAGTCTAGGGCTTGTACCTAGTGTAAGATCTTTCCATTCCCTATTCTCTTCCCTAAGACTGCATCACGAGGAACTTTACACACAGTGATGGAGAAGAAAGAATCAGAAGCAAGAAGATGCAGATCCGCAACAACACTGGTCATTAATTTGCTGGGAGGTCTAAGTCACATTGCTTCACCTTCCTAAAGTTCTTTTTCCCTACCTATAAAATAAAGGAGGAGTTGACCTAGTTGATCTCTAAGGTTTCTTCTAGTGCAAAATTCTGAAGTCAGCAAAACCTTTTACAACTAGGCAAGCAGACACTATAGAAACCCCATCTCATTTCTCCACTTCTAAATTTATCACTTCAGTCATCAACAAGACATTGCCCAATATAAGTGAGCTGAGTTGGCCATATTTAATAACAAGGCAGTTGTCCCAGGCAAGTGAGGAATGTCAAACTTCTCCAGAGTGTTTGGTCACAGTCGAAGAAAAGCAAAGGAAATGGAAGGGCACAGCATCCTGATGCCCCAGTTGCAGTTTAACTCACATGACACTCAGCAAAGAAATAAGAGGCCATCCCTTTCAGTCAGTTTCTATATCACAGCAAGAGGCCAGCCTTTCACTGCCTTCTGCCTTCTAGGTAAATAAAAGAAGTAAATAGCCCATCCCCTCCCTCCATACCCTTCCACATCCCTCTGAATACAACTCTGAATTCAAGGAGATGGTTCTCCCCTTCTTTGACATCTCACCAAGGATGCAGACCTTTTAGGTTTGAAAATTCACTTCCCAATTCCATCTTCTCAACGGTGCAGTAGAATCCTAAGAGGTTCAGAAGAATGAAGAAACCTCTGAGAGTACTTAACATCCCATTCTTTTAGCACAATAGATTGGTTTTTATATGGTATGCAGTTCAAAGGACATATCTGGGGAGCGCAAGAAGCTGCCTTATCTGCCAGTAGAAAAGATGCTTATTTCCTCAGTTTTAGAAATAAAAGAAAGAAATATAATAAGAGAGAAGGAATAAAGAGGTTGCCTCCCTAGCCCTCTGGATTTAGATTTTGTTAAATATATATATATATATATATATATATGTGTGTGTGTGTATATATATATATATATATATATAAACAGCATCAAGACTATTGCAATCTCAACTCTGAATATAAGAACAAGTAGAGATTGATAGCTAGGGACCAGGTTAAGGACCAGTTTGCAGGATGGAGAAGACAGTGGATGGATGCAAATTTACTTAGAGGAGATATTAAGGATGGGGAGGGCGGGATTCTTGCTAAACATATCTAACAGGATTCTTGGCGAAGGTGGGCCAAGGGGAATCAGGTATCAAGATTGGGATGGTGAAGGATGACAAATTCCATCAGAAAGGGAGGTTTGGGGGAATCCCTCTATACTGACTTAGCAGGATTCATGCTAAAACTGGGCTATCCAGAACTAACAAGGCTAGGGAAAGGCAGGCAGTAGAGTAAGGTCAAAGTCACAGGAGCTTGACGTAGGTTGATCAAGGAAATAGTCTTTGTCATTCTCTGAATCTTCAATGTCTTCCAGGGATTTTATTCTTTAAAACATATCAGTCTTGTGTATCTGCTGAGCTGTTTCAGTCACATAATTATCTCATGAAACCTACCAGTCTTAACAGTCTTTGGACTCTGTATCTTTTCATCTTTTCTTTCTTTCTTTCTTCTTTTTTTCAAAGCATCAATTATGCTTTTGGATTGGCAAAATTTGATTCTCTGGACATTGTCTTTTCAAAATTCACACAGGGTTTAATGAACAATTATCACTTAGTATGACTTTGTGCCAGGCTCCATACTAGGAACTCGGGAAACATACATGAAAAGGCAGCATCTGTCATTATGGAAAAAGTGATGTGTTGTGGCAGAGCCCACCTGAACTACGCATTTCTCTGTTTTCTATTCCATTTTTGTGTCAAAGACAAATTCCTCATCAACAGATAGTGAAGTTCATGTATTTTTCTTTTCTTAATATACAACTCAGTCCAAGCTTCAAAAGAGTTTTGTTAAAGGAAGGCACTTCCAGGGCATTTTTTTATAGCACCTAAAACACCTGTGCACCCTTCAGTTGTCTGCAATCCCTGCCTTGGGGATGCTGATAGCCATTGTACACTTGCTGCTGCTAGTCTGCTAAGCTTGCCACACAAGTCATTCCCTGCAGGGCATTTATAACTATTTGACTGACAGCAGCCTGCAGGTCAGAAGGGCCATGACTCTGCCATGCAGTCAGGTGAGCTGGAGATGACAATATGACTGAGTGGGTGAGAGAAGAAACACTGGAAATTGAGTTACTCCAAGTCTAGAAAGTATAAATTCAGAAGTGAAAAAATGGTATCAATTATATTCTCTCCACTATGGGTCATCACGTGGGCAGGTTACACAATTGATGAAGATGGGTTTGGTTGGGTTTTTTTGTTGTTGTGGTGGTTTATTTTCCCCTTCTTTTTTCAATCATCAGTATAAAAATTCTGTAATTTATTCAAGCATCTGTCCTCCCTATAGCCTTATGTTATGGACTTTAAAAAGCATACTTAAATAACAGAGCTAGCTTGC
This sequence comes from Sciurus carolinensis, assembly GCF_902686445.1. Lineage (NCBI taxonomy): Eukaryota > Metazoa > Chordata > Mammalia > Rodentia > Sciuridae > Sciurus > Sciurus carolinensis. The sequence goes on from NC_062221.1 coordinate 76,844,611, forward strand.
TAGAATAAACATGATATATTTTCAAGACCATCAAGTTTTATTTAAAAATCAAATTAGGGGAAATCCATTTCTGGGAAGATTGAATAGACATAGTAGTCCCTATTCTTCCAAATAAATATGAATGAAGACCCTTGAATGTACCTACAAAATATTAAAACAAAACACTGAAGATTGAAAAGAAGAGCAGACTAGGTAAAACCTTGGGATGAAAGGAACCACATGGTCATAAACTCTTGAGGGGAAGTGATATTTATTTATTTGTAGTTTTATTTAGTTGATTTAAAAACCTTTTCTTGCATTGCTGGGAATCTAACCCAGGGACTCACACTTGCGGGGTGTGGGCTATACCACTGAGCCATACCCCAGTTATTTTGTGTGTGTGTTGTATATCCCACAGATTAAGCTGAAGAAACCAGAACTTCACAATGCCAGTGGACACTGACAAAGGAAGTCCTGTCTAAAGCCTTCTCTCTATAGCTAAAGGATAAAGAAAGAGGCAAACAGCAACACAGAAAGCTTTCAGATAGCAACCTGTCTACTCCAGCCTAATACCACAGCGACACCTGGCTACCATGCCATCCATGCCCAGAAAGGTCAAGTACAGAACCTAGATTTCTACACCCATTGGGTATAATGAGGCACGACTCTGGTGGTGACAGAGCAGGCCATGTAAGGAGTAGGGATTTTCATATCTCCTAGCCAAGAATGGCACTCCACCCCTGGCACTGGGTGTCAGTGTCGTCCATGTGGACTGCGTGGACATCCTCACCCACCCAGCTGCAACAGGCCCCTCCTTCCCCTGAATGGGTTGAGGTCAACAAACAGTCTTGTAGCAATTGGATATGCACAGGCAATAAATACATAAACAAACAAACTGACTTAAATCTAACACCTTAGACCCCCAAGCCAAGATCAGACGCCATCGCTGAGCCTGCCTGCCTGCCCCCCTACTGCTGAGGGACACTGCTCTTGCTTCTGTGCTGACTCAGTGCACCCTTGCTGGGGCTCCCCAGCTTCTTTGGAGGTTGGTGCAGGCATTTTGAATTATTCCCGAGGGCGTGGCCATCATCATCTGAAGGGAAGCTCCCTTCCTGAGACGCCTACAGGAGACTGGAGGCCCTTTGACAGGTCTCAGGATTCAAGAAGAGGAGGCATTGAGAGACTCGGGACCAACTCAGAGCAGCCGGGTGAGTCTCTCCCACTGGGCGAGGCTCTCTGGACAGTTCAGTTGTCCAGGAATGTAGGGAACTTTGTGAAGTAGAGTTGCCCATTGAGACCCCCCGGTGGAGCTGTAGACCCAGACAACCAGGAGCATCGTAGAGGAGGACTGCCCAACAAGAGGTCTTGGCGCAGAGTGAGGGTCCCAGGCCTGGGCAGTAGTTCCAGTCCCCAGGGAACATTGTAGAGGAGGGCGACTCAGAGAGAGAGTCCCTCGCAGGGCCAGGACCCCAAGATCAGGTGGTAGTTCCAGGACCCAAGGAATGTCGCAGAAGAGGGGTGCCCAGTGAGAGTCTCAATTGCAGGGCGATGCTCCCTGGCCCAAGAGGTAGGTCCAGACCCCTGGGAACGTCGCAGAGGAGGGCTACCCAGCCCAGGTGGTAGTTTTGGACCGAAGGGAACTTCTCAGAGGACAGCTGCCCAGCGAGATGTTCCCACCAGGTGAGTCTTTCCCACTGGGCGAGTCTTTCCCACCAGGGTGGTAGAAGCAGAGACACAGTCCCAGACCAACCACGCCCCAATCTGCAGTCTAGTCCCCCTTTTGACTGACCATCGGTCAACAAGTGGAGGCGCCTCTTCCCACCAGCAGGAAATATACCCCACCTGAACGCCACCACCCCTCAAGGGGCAGCTTCCTTGTGTATCACTGCATTGTTAAGTTCCTCCAAGACTTCAGGCTACTGAAGGCTAGGAGGCAAGTTATTGGAAATCTACAGGGACACTATAAGTCAAGAGTTTCACTACTAGATGGTTAGATACCTGACCAATATGAGAAAACAAGGAAACAAAATGTCCCAAACAAACCTAGAGGCTACATCAATAAAATCCAATGACGGCATGACAGAAGAAATGTCAGAAAGGGAGGTCAGAATGTACATAATTAAAATGATCAGAGAAGCAAACAACGAGATGAAAGAGCAAATGCAGGCTTTGAATGATTGCACCACTCAACTCAACTTAAAAGAACAAATGCAGGAAGCAAAAGAACATTTCAAAAAAGAGTTAGAAATACTGAAAAAAAAATGAGACAGAAATCCTTGAAATGAAGGAAACAAAAACCAAATTAAAAACTCCACAGAAAGCATACCCAATAGGATAGAACACCTAGAAGACAGAACCTCAGACATTGAAGAAAAAATATTTAACCTTGAAAACAAACTCGAACAAACAGAGAAGATGGTAAGAAATCATGAACAGAATCTATAAGAATCATGGGTTATCATGAAAAGGCCAAATTTAAGAATTATTGGGATTGAGGAAGGCTTAGAGAAACAAACCAAAGGAATGAACAATCTATTCAATGAAATAATATCAGAAAATTTCCCAAATCTGAAGAATGAAATGGAAAATCAAATACAAGAGGCTTATAGGACTCCACATATACAAAATTACAATACACCCACACCAAGGCACATTATAATGAAAATACCCAACATACAAAATAAAGACAGAATTTTAAAACTGCGAGAGAAAACAATCAAATTACATTCAGGGGGAAACCAATACAGATATCAGCAGATTTTTCAATCCAGACCCTAAAAGCTAGAAGGGCCTGGAACAACATTTTTCAAGCTCTGAAAGAAAATGGATGCCAACCAAGAATCCTATACCCAGCAAAACTTACCTTCAGATTTGACAATGAAATAAAATCCTTCTATGATAAACAAAAGCTAAAAGAATTTACAAAAATAAAGCTAGCACTACAGAACATTCTCAGCAAAATATTCCATGAGGAAGAGATGAAATACAACAATGTAAATCAGCAAAGAGAGGAACTAACCTAAAGGAAAAGTCAAATAAAGGAGAAACCAAGTCATGTCAAAAAACAAAAATGAGTCAAATGACTGGGATTACAAATCATATGTCAATAATAACCCCAAATGTTAATGGCCTGAACTCATCAATCAAAAGACAGATTGGATTAAAAAGAAAGATCCAACAATATGCTGACTGCAAGAGATTCATCTCATAGAAAGAAATACCCATAGATTAAAGGTGAAAGGATGGGAAAAAACATACCATGCACAAGGACACAGCAAAAAAATTGGAGTATCCATCCTCATATCAGATAATGTGGACTTCAAGCCAAAGTTAGTCAGAAGGGATAAAGAAGGACATTTCATACTGCTTAAGGGAAGCATAAATCAGCAACACATAACAATCATAAATATCTATACCCCAAACAGTGGCTCATCCATGTATGTCAAACAAATCCTTCTCAATTCCAGAAATCAAATAGACAACAACATAATAATACTAGGTGATTTTAACACACCTCTCTCACCACTGGACAGATCCTCCAAACAAAAATTGAACAAAGAAACCATAGATCTCAATAACACAATCAATAATTTAGACTTAACAGACATATATAGAATATACCATCCAACAGTGAATACACTTTCTTCTTCGCAGTACATGGATCCTTCTCTAAAATAGACCATATTCTATGCCACAAAATTATGTTAGCAAATACAAGAAGATAGAGATACTACCTTATATTCAATCAGATCATAATGGATTGAAATTAGAAATAAATGATAGAATAAAAAACAGAAACTACTCCAACACCTGGAGATTAAATAATATGCTATTATATGATGAATGCATAACGGAAGATATCAGGAGGGAAATAAAAAAATTCTTAGAGGTAAACGAGAACAAAGATACATCATATCAAAATCTGTGGGACACTATGAAAGCAGTACTTAGAGGAGAATTTATTTCATGGAGCTCATTCAATAAAAGAAGAAAAAATCAACAAATAAATGACCTAACACTATGACTCAAAACCCTAGAGAAAGAAGAACAAAGCAAGACCAAAAGTAGTAGAAGACAGGAAATAGTTAAAATCAGAGCTGAAATCAATGAAATTGGAACAAAAGAAACAATACAAAAAATTGACAAAATAAATAGTTGGTTCTTTGAAAAAATACACAAAATTGATAAACCCTTAGCCACACTAACAAAGAGAAGGAGAGAGAAAAATTACTAAAATTCGGAATGAACAAGGAAAAATCACAACAGACACGAATGATACAAAACATAATTAGAAGCTATTTTGAAAATCTATACCTCAACAAAATGGAAAATCTTGAAGACATCAACAGGTTTCTAGAGACATATGAATTACCTGAACTGAACCAGGAGGACATACACAATTTAAATAGATCAATTTCAAGTAATGAAATAGAAGAAGTCATCAAAAGCCTATGAACCAAGAAAACTCTGAGACCAAATGGTTTCTCAGCTGAGTTCTATAAAATCCTTAAAGAAGAGCTCATTCCAATACTCCTCAAAGTATTCCATGAAATAGAAGAGGAGGGAACCCTCCCAAACTCATTCTGTGAAGCCAATATCACCCTGATACCTAAACCAGATAGAGAACATCGAGGAAAGAAAATTTCGGACCAATATCCTTAATGAACATCAACGCAAAAATTCTCAACAAAATTTTAGCAAATCGCATACAAAAACATACTAAAAAGATAGTGCACCACAATCAAGTGGGTTTTATCCCAGGGATGCAAGGTTGGTTCAAATCCAGAAATCAATAAATATAATTCACCATATCAACAGACTTAAAGTCAAGAATCACATGATTATTTCAATAGATGCAGAAAAAGCATTTGATAAAATACAGCATCCCTTCATGCTCAAAACAATAGAAAAAATAGGGATAGTGCCTAAAAAATAGGAATATTCCTTAACATTGTAAAGGCCATCTACGCTAAGCCCACGGCCAATATCATTCTAAATGGTGAAAAACTGAAAGCATTCCTCCTAAAAACTGGAACAAGGCAGGGGTGCCCTCTTTCACTACTTCTCTTCAACATTGTCCTTGAAACTCTAGCCAGAGCAATTAGACAGACAAAAGAAATTAAAGGGATACAAATAGGAAAAGAAGAACTCAAACTATCCCTATTTCCTGATGACATGATTATATATTTAGAGGAACCAGGAAATTCCACCAGAAAACTTTTAGAACTTATAAGTGAATTCAGTAAAGTAGAGGATAGAAGATCAATGCTCATAAATCTAATGCATTTTTATACATAAGTGATGAATCTTCAGAAAGAGAAATTAGGAAAACTACCCCATTCACATTAGCTTCCAAAAAAATAAAATACTTGGGAATCAAGCTAACAAAAGAGGTGAAAGACCTCTACAATGAGAACAACAGAACACTAAAGAAAGAAATTAAAGGAAACCTTAGAACGTGGAAAGATATCCCATGTCCTTGGATAGGTAGAATTAATATTGTCAAAATGGCGATACTACCAAAAGTGCTCTACAGATTCAATGCAATTCCAATTAAAATCCCAATGATGTACCTTACAGAAATAGAGCAAGTAATCATGAAATTCATCTGGAAGAATAAGAAACCCAGAATAGCTAAAGCAATCCTTAGCAGGAAGAGTGAAGCAGGTGGTATCGCAATACCAGAACTTCAACTATACTACAAAGCAATAGTAACAAAAACTGCATGGTATTGGTACCAAAATAGACAGGTAGATCAATGGTACAGAATAGAGGACATGGACACAAACCCAAATAAATACAATTTTCTCATACTAGACAAAGGGGCCAAAAATATGCAATGGAGAAAAGATAGCCTCTTCAACAAATGGTGCTGGGAAAACTGGAAATCCATATGCAGCAGAATTAAATTAAACCCCTATCTCTCACCCTGCACAAAACTCAACTCAAAATGGATCAAGGACCTCAGAATCAGACCAGAGACAATGCATCATAAAGAAGAAAAAGTAGGTCCAAATCTTCAAAGTGTCGGCTTAGGATCAGACTTCCTTAACAGGACTCCCATAGCACAAGAAATTAAAACAAGAATCAATAACTGGGATAGATTCAAACTAAAAAGCTTTCTCTCAGCAAAGGAAACTATCAGAAATGTGAAGAGAGAGCCTACAGAGTGGGAGAAAATCTTTGCCACTCATACTTCAGATAGAGAGCTAATTTCCAGAATATATAAAGAACTCAAAAAAGTCTACACCAAGAATACAAATAACCCAATCAACAAATGGGCTAAGGAAATGAACAGACTCTTCACAGAAGAAGATCTACAAGCAATCAACAGATACATGAAAAAATGTTCAACATCTCTAGTAACAAGAGAAATGCAAAGCAAAACTACACTAAGATTTCATCTCACCCTAATTAGAATGGTGATTATCAAGAATACAAGCAACAATAGATGTTGGTGAGGATGTGGGGAAAAAGGTACACTCATACATTGCTGGTGGGGTTGCAAATTAGTGCAGCCACTCTGGAAAGCAGTGTGGAGTTTCCTTAGAAAACTTGGAATGGACCCACCATTTGACCCAGCTATTCCACTCCTTGGCCTATGCCCAAAGGACTTAAAATCAGCATACTACAGAGATACAGCCACATCAATGTTCATAGCTGCTCAATTCCCCAATAGCCCGATTGTGGAACCAACCTAGATGTTCTTCAATTGATGAATGGATAAAGAAACTGTTGTATATATATACAATGGAATATTACTCAGTCATAAAGATGCATAAAATTATGGCATTTGCAGGCAAATGGATGAAATTGGAGAATATCATGCTAAGTGAGATAAGCCAATCTCAGAAAACCAAAGGACAAATGATCTCGCTGATAAGCGGATGATGACACATAATGGGGGGTGGGAGGGGGACAAGAATGGAGGAAGGAGGGACTGTACAGAGGGAAAAGAGGGGTGGGTGGATGGGGGGAAGGAAAAATATAACAGAATGAATCAAAAACTATTACCCTATGTAAATGTATGATTACACAAATGGTATGCCTCTTCTTCATGTACAGAGAAACAAGATGTATCCCATTTGTTTACAATAAAAATAAATTTTTAAAAAAGATCTAACACCTTATGCAAAATTAACTCAAAATGGATCACAGATTTAAATGTAAAATGTAAAACTATAAAACTTCTAGAAAAAAAAAAAACTTCATGATCTAGGGCCAGGCACAGTTTGTAGAATTAATTCCAAAAGGATGATTCATAAAAGGAAAAATCAATAAATTAAATCTCATCAAAATTTTAAAATTCAGCTTTGTACAAGACCCTGTGAAAAGAAAAAAATGACAGTTACAGAGAAGGAGAAATTGTATACTAGGCCAAAGACTTGTATCTAGGGTATATAAAGGACTCTCAGTGTTCAACAGTAAAAACAAATAATCCAATTAGAATACAGGCAAAAGAAGTGAAGAAACATTTCACTAACAAGGATATAGAGAATTTAAATAAGCCCATTAAGAGATGGTAAACATCACCAGCCATTAGGGAAATGCCAATAAAACTGTCGTAACACTACACACTTACCAAAATGGTTAAAATTAAAATTATTGCAATGGCAAATGATGACAAGAATTTGGAGGAAGTGAATCACTCATACATTGCTTGTGGAAATATAAGATGACTTAGCTACTCTGGAAAAATGTTTGAAACATGCCAGAAAAATAAAAGAGGTATATTCACACAAAACCCAATATATAAGTGTTTATAATAGTTTTATTCATAATAGCTGAAAACCAGAAACAACTCAGGTGCCCTCAGGTGAATAAACTGTGGTATATCCCTTCAACAGAATATTGCACAAAAATAAGAAGGAAGAAATGATTGATATGTCAACAAGCAGAATGATTCTCCAGTGACTTGTCAAATTAAAAAATAAGTTATGTGTTCTATAATTTCATTGATATGCCACTCTTTAAAGGACACAATTGTAGAAATGAAAATAGGGCTGGGCCCAGTAATCCAAGTCTGTTGTCCTAGCTACTAAGGAGTCTGAGGCAGGAGGATTACTTAAGCCCCTAAATCCAAGACCAGACTGGGCAACACAGTAAGACCCCCGTCTCAAAAACAAAGCAAAACAAGACAAAACAAAAACCAAAACAAACGAAATAACTTTAAAACTGGTTTCCAGGGTAAAGAAGAGAATGGGGACAAGAGGGAATAGTTCAGTATAGAAGAGCAAAATGTAGGATCCCTGTAGTGATGGAAATTCTATTTCTTAACTCTATCAGTGTCAATATCCTGGTTTTGATATTGTGCTATAGTTTTGCAAGATGTTACTGTTGCGGGAAACTACGTAAAGGGCATACAGAGATTTGTGTATTATTTCTTACAACTGTATGTGAATCTCTTTTTTATTATTTCAAAACTTTAAAAAACCAAAAATCGCATGGGGGGGCTGATAAAGTAGAGAAGACATTGCATGTACTAAAAAACACTAATATATTATGAATATAATGCAAAATTTACCTCATTATTTTTTATAAACCATGAAACACTGAGAAACTTCATATTAGTAACAGACCTTTTGAGTTATATTTCAGATGCCTAGGATCAAGAATTTACACAACTCTGTTTCCCAGCTATATGTGTTAGGGTTGGGTTGTTGCAGGGTGTGACCATGAGGAATGCTTGGTGGAAAGAAGAGAGGATTTTGTGAAATACCAGATTCTGCTTCTTATTGTCTGTGGGACTTTAAACATTTCACTACATTTCTCTGAGCTTTTTCCCCCTCCACTATAACCTGGAAATAATAAAGACAAGCAAAAATTAACTAATAAAAACATATTCATGCAAACAGGATAAAGAATTTTATTTTTTTAGAAGAGTAAAACACAGGTGCTTTAAACTCATGTAAACAGAGCTAGAGTAAACTCACTTCCTCTCTAATGAAATAAACTCCCCATTAAAGTATATTTATCTTGAGTGGATTTTTGCTACTCCCCTCCTCAAAATACACAAAAATAAAATAAAATAAAATGGAACACAGATAGAATTCAGCTATTTAGAATATTTTGAGTTTTATCTTTCTGGGCCCATTTCTTTAAAATCAAATATGAAAAGGTCTTCAAATTATTGAAAAAGTGATGCACTTCCTGATTTAAAAAAACATCTAGCCGTCACCTAGGAAGAGGACCTAAGTAAATCAAGATGTACTAAAGGGTGGGATGGGGTAGTGAGTGATCTTACATTGCTGCTGAAGAGGAGACATGTGCTGTTGCAAGTTACATGAGTTGACTATAACACAGAAACAAACTCAGAGACATTTGACATTTGGTTACACTGAGGCATGTGACTTTCACTTGGAGGTCTTTCACCTGGTTCTTAAACCATCTCTCATGACAAAGACAAACGTGAAAGGACCACTTGCAGAATTTCATAGATTCGGAGAAGCCAGATGGGGACCTAGCAATCCTGTTTGGGCAGGTAGAGAGAAATTCAGAGCCCTAAAACCAAGACACCCAATTGGATTTCCAGAAAACAGTGGGCATCAGAAATTTGTGTCAGTGGGATGGCTAAAGGGATATCAAGGCTGAGACAGGAATGGAGAGAGGAGAAAAAGTTCTATAATAAGGCCTAGGTAGATATGGAACCTGGACAGGTCCCTAGGACAGGGAAGATGGTAGGTAGCAACAACATTAAAATCTAGCTATTTTCAGAATTAGAGTCAAAGTAGAGACTTAGAGAAAAAGGCAAAAGTTATTTAAATTTAAGAACAGGGTCATCACTTGCAAGACAAACAGCAAGGATGACTTAGTTTGGAATCCTAAGGAGTGCCCAGGAGTGAACTGGAGCACCTTATGTCACTCTTTACCCAGGTCAGGAGAGATTCAGTGCCTGGGGGCAAGGTTACTCATTAGGCAGGTTGGAGGTGAAGACAGGCAAGTGTAAGTGGTAAGATTTTTCAGAAAGGAAGCAATAAAAGCCCTAATACAGGTACTTTATTTCTTGAAAATTCCATGTCTAAATAACTCAAAAGTTGTTTTTTTTTTCACTAAAAGAGATACAATATTAACAGCAACCAGAATAATAATTCTACCTCTTGTGATTTTCCTCCTACCTTTTTCTTTTGTGCTCTGATCACAGCAGAAATAAGTTCTGTATAAATATCAGAGGCTGCATATCTGAAAAATCATGGGGAAAAAAGGTCAGGCTCTAAGCAACTTCAGAATTATGCTTTCAGAGGATCAGAACAGGAGTCAGCCTCATCCTTTCCTTTGTTAAACACCAAGGTAGGTGTGCTCCAGTTTTTACAAATCCGGCCATCTGCAATGTTTTCTTCTGAGGCTAGCTGGTAGATAGACATGTTAGAGAATTCTTGTTAACTAGATAACTCCAAGTTTAGAAATTTTCTTACTTTCATAAGATATGAGGTGAACTAAAATTATTCAGCTGGATATTGGAGGATGGATTTTGAATATTATGTAGGTGATCTTTTTCCTAAGAAAATATTTTACAAGCTTTCTTATCTCCCTCTTACAGTTAAACACCAACATTTCATATTTCCCCATGAATTAAGTATAGGGTATTAACCTCTTAACATTAAATACCCATTCTATAAGCACTTGAATTTATCTATTTATTAAGACTAAATGATGTTATCTGTTTGGAAACTGTCTAGGAAGTGCCATGGTGATCCTCAGGCTGCAAAGGCTTTGAAAAGCCCCAAACTTATTTCACATTTTAACTGAGAGCTAATTCGTAAATATGTTTTCTTTCTCTTCAGCAAGATACTTCACATAAACTGTGATTTTTTTTTTTGCTTTGATTACAAGCTAAGTCATTTCAATGAAAAAGTTTTACTATTGAGTTTACAGTCTACTCACAAGCTGTTTCTCAACTATTTGGGGTTCCCTTTATGCTAATTTGCCTTTCTTTTATATTTTTTTGAAGGAAATGGAGTTTTAAATATTCAAATTATTTTGATATGGTGCTAACATTAAAGTATTAGGATTATTGTTTACCTCTTTATTTGGATTGTCTTTCTGGAACCTGACTAAGAATTGAAATAAGTCCCAAAAGTTATGTTGCACATTCTCTGAAATGAAACCAGGTATAATTAGCTGCCTTTAATTCAGTTTAATTTGTAATACCTGTTTATTGGACCACATCTTATCTCTGAGCTCTCAGAAAATGTGTATATAAAATAAGGAACAGGACTGAACACGCAATGGGCACCTGCTGTGTGCCAAAAATTGTGCCAGACTCTTTACACATAGCAATTTATTTAAAGCCTTCAGCAAACAAAGCTATAAGCTTTACTTTACAGATGAATAAATTAAAGCTTTGATGGTTGAAGAAACTTGCTCCTGGATATGCAGCTAGTAGGAGAGAAATGGGATTCCAAAGTTAATGCTCCTTCTGCTCTTCCATGTCACCGCCCCCTTTGGATTACAGAGCTGTGAACTGCCTGCTCTTTGAAGTCTAGTTTGCAGAAAGCTAGATGGTGCAATAACTATGATAACAACTAATAATAAAGTTGGTCTCGTAGCAATACCTACTCTTAGACAACATCTGATTCATTTAAGTCATTTGCTCTCCAGAGCAATATCATTTTCCCCAAGACTTACATGCAAAAACAATAAAAGAAAACTGAGGGGAAATCAAGTGTAATCTCAGTACCATGCTTAATAAATGCTGGTCTTGTATAGATGAAATGGCATAAATAAAAGTAGCTTCATTTAGCAACCTCTGCTTTCCCAGAGACAAAGTGCCGCATGTTGTAAGTGGCAGAACTCCATCACTGAATACATTTCTGGCATCAGATTGAAAGAGAGAGCCCATCACATTGTGAAATTCCCTGGGTTAATAATCTCAGCTCTTTTTTCTTCCTTTTGACATTGGCAAAAACCTGTAATCTGAATGGGAGCTCTAACGGCTTTCCATAAGGTTCCAGCACCTGTTTCCAGGGTCCAGTGTTCAGATGAAGAGAACAAAGGCCAAAAGTCGCATTTGCTATTTCCTATTCTGCCCTAGCGTTGTCACCTTGGCATCATGGTATTCCCAAACCTCATCCCATCTCTCCCGCATTTTGCAAAAATGATCACCCAGTAATTTCCCACTACCAAAATGTCCTAAGGTTTTTTTTAGTACCCTGACATTCAGAATGGAAGATGCCCCTAAAGAGCAACCAAGATGAGACCTCCTCATTTTGGGGGAGCTGCAGGTGTCGATACAGGTGAGGGGAATGAACACACTGGCATCTTTGGCCAGGTTCATGTGCTGAGCCTCCTGTCTTGTAGATAAGTGACTTTTCTCTGTGAGTCTATATTTTCTGCAGCACATGTTCCCAGGTATGCCCTGTGCAGCTGAGCAGCCTGTGACTTTAATAACTCTCAAAGCCTTTTCCTGGTTTTATGTTACTGACTCAATAGCAAAGGATCAATTTATATTAAAGGCCAAATATTAAAAATTCTAGGAAGGACTCTGGGGTACCTATTTTGGAATTTAATTGAAATCAGTGTTATGTTGTTCACAGATGAAAAACCGAACAGGTATATTTGAGGGTTTATAATGATAGGTCTGTATGGTGAAATGAAACCCAGCAGGGAGGAGGTAAAACATTGATTTTTTTCAGGATGCCATGAATGTGTGCACTAAAGAATGCTTCCCAGAATCATCAGTATCTCTATTAGACCAACTGTGAGTTTCCTATTTTTGAGGTACTTATGAGAGAAAGGTGATTCTTTTATTGTCTATTCCAAATTTATGAAAAACTTTTCATAACTAGTAAAGACATAGGCCAACCTAGAAGTGGGCTGGATTCCAAAAGTATAATTTGGGATGTTCTTTGTAACCTAGAATATTTTTCCTATAGAAATAGGATTCTGCTTGATATTTAGGACAAATTGTTCAAAAAGCATTTCATCTGTGATTTGCCTTGAAGTAGAATATGACCCACAATGGGCCAGCCATGGGGGAGGCCCTGCAGACCCACAGATTCCTGGAGGAATTCACAGTATCTTGAGAAAAACAAACATTTATAGAAATCATAGTTCCATGTGGTTTGATAGGTCTGTGAAGAAGATAGGCAAAAGTTCACTATTGGTTCAAAGAAGAGACCAACTAAATCTACTTTAAAAGATGAAACTGCGAAGGTACAGAACTTGTAAGTGAAAAGGCAGAGTCATGTTTGGAAAAGGGCAAGAACAGCACATTGGAAAGGACTGAATACTGAGGTTGGAAAGGCAGGTACGAGATGAGACCAACAGGGAGACAAAACACCAGAGGAAGGAGTGAAGGACAAATGTCAATGAAGAGCCACCAAAAGGGTGTCCCTAAGGCACTGTCACGATCAGATCTACATCTGAGAAAGATCACAATGAAAGTGAAGGGTAGATCTGGGAGAGAGGTGAGACAGAAAGCAAGGACTCAGACTAGGAGGGAATATCAAGATTTTGCTAATCTAAGAAAATAAATTGTGGTAATAATGTAAGAAAAGTGTTTCCATTATTAATAGTTTCTTGACTATTTAGAACTTTGCTATCATTTTATCTGAGCATGATGTTTCTTTCACCGACATATAAATTTCTTAAGTCATGATGAAACTACATATATTTCCTATTTCCTTTTGAATCCATTTTTCTAAGTTATACTGTTTTAGGCATTTGAAATTTTTATCTGAACTTTAAAAAGTATTTGACATTTATCTCATATGTAGAAGCTAGAGAGGAAAAAGGAAAAGAAAGATGGGGGTGAGAATCTCATGAAAATCAAAAGAGATCAATGGGAGAAGGGAGCAGGGGCAGGAGAAGGGGAGGGAGAGAGGAAGTGCTGAGGAGTGATATTGACCAAATTATATTATAATATTATAAATATATATGAATATGTACCAACAAAGCCCATCATTGTGTGCAGCTATAATGTACTAATAAAAATGTAAAAAGAAAAAGTATTTGACCTAAATATTTCTAACTTCCCAATAAGGAATTTCTAAAATATGTATGATAGTTCCTCTTTTTAAAAATCTATAACAGCATTCAACTTTCCAATGGGATGACATCCAATTTTTAACTAGTTTCTGTAGTCTAGTCCACTATCTTTTCCAAATATGTATTCCTTCTCTCTTTTTCTTCCTTTGTTTCCTAAGTACTCCTAACAGATAATTTTTAATCTTTTTAAAGAACAAAATAGTTTTATTTTTTTTATTGTTTGTGTCCTATTGTTCTCCAATTATTTGAGTTCATCTTTATTATCATTTTATTTCCTCTGTGAGTTTTTTATAGATTTTTACAAATTGTTCTTCATATAACTTGTAAAAATACATGCTGAGTTTATTAATTTTCAACATGTGTTTCTTTATAATACTTAAAGCCAGGTGTGGTGGCATACACCTGTAATCCGAGTGGCTCAGGAGGCTGAGGCAGGAGGATTGTGAGTTTAAAGCCAGCCTCAGCATCTTAGAGAGACCCTAAGAAACTCGCTGAGACCCTGTCTCCAAAAAAATACAAAAAAGGGCTACGGATGTGCCTCGGTGGTTAAGTGCCCCTGGGTTCAATCCTCAATACCAAAATAATAATAATAATAATAATAATACTTAAAGACTTAGATTACCCATTGGAACTTAGGAGACATTTATATTTTTTATTATTATGTATTCATATTTTGATATTTTTCTATTGATTATTTAGAATTTCTAAGTAGACAGGGTTTTTTCCTAGTTAAATTTTGTTACTGATTTATAATTTAATTATCTTTAGCCAGAGATTATGGTCTATAGATCACAATCCTAATTGTTGAGAATTTCTTTTTCATTCCTGAATATAGCCAATGTTTGCAAACAATTCATATGCATTTAATAGAATTTTATACTCCATTTGTAAGGTACAATATTCTATATATGCCCATAGATTAAATCATTGCCTCTGAGATAAGATAAAATGTTGAACAAAAGCCATGATAATGGAGAATAGAAGAGGCAGATTTGTTGGAGTGACATGTAGAAGATCTTTTTCGGTAATTAATTGGATGTTGGATATTATGGCAAGTTAAAATCCAGGAATATTTAACAATATTCTGGCTTAGGTTATCCAGTGAAGTTGGGTACTCATTGAAGCCAGAAATACAGAAGGACAAGCTGGTTTGCAGGAATGGGATGAAAATTTGGATTTTGACATGTTGCTTTTAGAAATACTGGTGTGACATCAGGTTAATATGTGTAGGAGATAGTTGAAAATAGGTATGTGTAGCTCAGCAAAGAGACCTAGTCTGGAAACACTATTTTGGGAGGCATTCACATCAAGGGCGTAATTACATCCCAAGTAAAGTAGGTAGAATGAGAAGAAAAGGCAGCCAAGGACACACTTTAAAACCTATAAAAATGTATTATAACATATATTACCTCTTCACATGCCTTCCTCTATGGTATTTTGCTGCTAAATTGGCAAAAGGCAGTGAATTATGTAAGTTGTTCTTGGCTGCCATTTCTGATAGGTTAAGCCCACACTCTCAGACCCAGAATGTTTCCAGTGGCAGAGCCTCCCAGGGCTTATCCAGGGCAGCTGGACAGACACTAGACCCACCATCATGCTCTTGCTGCTTTAGTTTCTCTTACTAAGTTCACAGAGTGCTGGCTACTCACAACTAAAGCAAAGAGGGATATAGAAGAGATAAGAAGAATATGTGTGGGTAGAGGAAATGGAAATTCTTGTTTTGTCACAATTGATAGGGAAGAAAGCAAAACTTTTCAGCAAAGACTACTTTGGAATAAATAAAAAATGTTTCATGCTACTCCAAACTTTTCTGTCTCCAAGATCTATAGCCATAAGCCCCAATCAGCTGTGTTCATCCAGATGTAGAATCCACGTGTCAGCACAAAGGCCCAGGAAGTCAACTGGAAGAGGTGTATATTTGTCCAGTTCACCCTCTTTCCTTTGCTTACTGCTTCTCCTTTAGTGCAGAAGAGACAAGAATTAAATAAATGGGGACAGCAAACGTCTCTCCTTTTACGTGTACACCTACCCACTCATCCTCCAATTCTTCCATGATGCAGAAGAGTAGCAAATATAGATGAGCTTCAAATATTGGATTGTTAAACCTCAGCATCAGGATTCCTGGGAAAATCTTGACTTTGGTATATCAAATGGTAATTTGAGTTTAGGCGAACTCTTATCCTTCCTCAGTTTCTTCACCTGCAGAATTTGCACTTAATGAAGTGGCATCTTTGAGGTCACAACCCACACTGAAACTTTCTGATTTGTTGAGTTTAGAAAGATATGTAAGGAAATAGATATTCTAGGATTAAATCTTTAGATATAATTCCATATCCGTATTATTTATCATGCAGAGAGCACCCCACTGAGGACAGGAAGGATTATAATACACAGAGGCCATTCCTCATCTCTCTGCTTTTACATCTTAAGAAAGCAGGCTATTCCTAATGGTCATCAAGAAGACCATCTTTCAGTTTGGAAACTGGGTCTGTCCCTCTGAAATAAATTAGATGTGAATAAATATAGACTCAGATGCCATTTTTAGAGACTTCTGTTGTTGAAAGTAAGCACAATTTAAAGTAGAGCCAGATGCCATGTCCCCTTCCCAGGATATTTAAGAATCTAGATTGTTGCTGATTATGCAAAGTTCATGTTTGGACTATGTATAGAGATAGATACAAAATCATTCTAATCAACACAGTAAAACAGCATCACATTTAGATTTCATGGCAATTTGACACATAAGATTTAGTGGATGTGCAGGATTGAGTTATTGGTAAAGTTCAGGCTACATCTTTTATTGAATGCTTATTGTGTTCCAGGGATAAGGCTTAAAAATAGACATCAAGCCATTGTACATACAAGGGTAATCACAACTCTCATAATAATTTTTTTAAAGTACCTTTTTCTTATTCTTCAAGGAAAGCAAACTCGTTATTGATAGGAATTGTGAATGCTCTGCTTTGCCTCTTCTTTCCGAAGTAAGGCATCCTTTTTTCATATAATTCCTTTTCTGGTGTGTATCCTAGGAAGGCAGTACCCTCTGAAACAAACAGGTGCTAAAGAAAATCTGATGCAAATAAGGACTCCTACTGCCACAGAGACAAATGCTTTGTACCTATATAAATGCATTTCTCAGAAAGCTCTCAGTGTTGAGAATAACTGTTTGAAAGGAACCCAAGCAAGCTAAAAATGTTATTCTTTGTACCCTGAATACATCTGCCTCTGTTTCAGATTGGCTGCCTTGGTTATGTGTGTGTGTTTAACATATTAAAATGAGGCTTCTTTATCCTTTTCCATGATTTCAGCACAATTCTGTCCTTTGGGTTTGGGATACTGAACTGATTTGCCTCGTTTTGTATTGTGGTGTCATCTGAGACTCCCATGCTGTACACACTGATGCACAGCTCCAAATGACCATTGCCTTACAGGCCCTCAACCCCCGCAGCACATACTCAAGGGTGTTGTTCACAGTGGCTAAAAAGAACTTAACATGCACTAGCTCCTCCCTTGCCTGACACTAGCTTCCTGGTTCTAGCTATTCAGTGAGATGATCACCATTGCAGATTCCCCCAGCCTCAAACAAGGAAACACTGAGTTCCCCATCTCCATGTCCAAGTTTTCTACTAAGTGAACAATGCATGGTACTAGCACAGCAAGGGAGGATGGCAGCTGCCTGGGTCCCAGGTGAGCATCATTCTAATTGTACCTGTTAAACCTAGAGAAATCTCTTTCGGGTAACTGTATGTACTCATTGTGAGCAGACCCAGAGACAAATTTAGAGAATCACATTGCTACCAACATGTTCTGACATGCAACCTAAATAGCTAGTTCGGACTTCAACTTTTTTGGCTCTTCCCTGTATTCAACTCTCCAGAAAATTCTTAAGGAAGAGAAAAGAGAAAACTCTGAAAATGTCCCCAGAACAGTGCTTCTGTAAGTGTGCCTATGACTTCTTCGTTAAATGCTCTGGAAAACAGTCCCATGGTCAAATACATTTGGAATACACATTGCTTTATCTTTGGGAAATTCATAGTATGTTTTAACATTTTAAAGGTTTTAAGAACTCTTATTGCTGAAAATGTGTTCTTTTTTATAATCCCGAGCTTCCCAAATTTATTTTGCTATAGAAATCTTTTCTTCCTTTTTCTTCCTTTCTTTCTTTCTTCTTCTCTTTTTTTTTTTTTTTTTTTTTTTGTATAGTATTTATCATCTAAGCTTTGGAGAAACACTAAACCCCAAAACAGTTAGAGAAAAATCCAGAAGCTCCTTATTGTTCCAGGTTCCTGAGTATAAGTACTTAAGCAAGATCTTCCTTGAGTTTACTTAAACTTGTGGGCTTCCAAGAGGAGAATATTATGGACTGGTATTTTGGATCTGGAGTGGGATTTGAATTCAGAGTGGAAGGCTAAGTTGCCCACACAAGCATACTGCTCCATGTGAAGTGGCACTTTGCCTGTCAGCATGGATTTCTGACATTGCTCCTTGCATACATCAATCTGCCCTCCCAAGTTAATTAACATGAGAGCTTGGAGGTGGGAAAGCCAGTGAATTTTGCCAGAGGCACTTCTGAATTTATTGTAGCAGGCAGTGAGTCAGTGCTCATCTTTTCATTTTAAAGGAAGTCCAGACATTCTTAAAGCATGTTCTATTTTTAACAAAACACTATTAAACTGTCACATACCCTTCTTTCTGTTTTCTTCTCCACTGCTGCTGATGGTGACCAAGATATTTGTAAGGGAATAAAAGCTGTCTTCTTTATATTCAACCGATGTCTCTCCTTCCTTGATATTATTATTTTGCATTTCTATAGACTTTATCTTTCTGAAAGCCTTTACAATCATTTATTAGTTATTCGTCCCAGCTTCCCTATTAGGTAGAACACTATGATTTACCACTTTTACCATTTCTTCTCCCTCGGCTCAGTTCCTTCCCTCTTCTTTTCATGGAGAGAAGTGAGAGGTAAATAACTAAATAATAAGAGCCTACTGTGTGTCAAGCATTTTTTATCACATAATCACCATAATACCCTAAGAATAATATGATTTCTGGATGGGTTTTAGTGAGATTCATGCTGTTCTGCCTTCCTCCCTTCAAGATTGCTGTAGAGAAAATTATATACAACAACAACACTGGCCAAATGAAAGGACAAATGATCAGCTTGAATAATAGCTGTTTAAAATAAAAAATTTAAAGGACTGGGAATGCAGTTCAGGGTAAAGAACCTCTGGGTTCAATCCCCACAACCAAAAGTAACAATGATGATGATAATAGCTAAGCTATTATAGCTAAGGAAGAGCGCTCCCCCAGCACCAATGCAGACATATGCACACCATAGCCCAACCCTACCCAGTTCATAGTCTCTGTTAGGGGACATCAGTGGGAAGTCTAGGTCTGTAGTCACAAATGAGGTTTGTATTCCCTCCTCATCATCCTTCCACATCTAAATGTCAAGGTCTGCACTTCCCCGCCTAGCAGTGGCAGGGACAGGGAGTAACAATATAGAAACAGGCATGAAGTGGTAATATGGAAACTCAATGGCAGGTTTTATTCAGGGACTTTCCAGGTAGTACATGAGCACAGAATTCAGGGAGATGTGGAACTTAGAATCATATTTTCAAGGCTTAGAAATCCCACGCTGGTTAATTGTGACCATAAAAGTTGAAATTCTGTTCCACTGAATTAGAAAGTCCTTCCAAGAAGGGCAGTGAGGTGTGATCTACATGGAAAAATAGTGGAAGCGGCATCCCATACCACCAGTTTAGAAAAATGAGAGCAGCAGAGATTTTCTTTCCTTCCCACAGGTGCTATTGATTATCAACCCTGTTTTATAAAAGAGAAAACAAGGCACAGGTGTTTGAATGAATGGTCTAAGGCAACACAAGCCAGGTAGAGGTAGATGAGATGATGCCCTCTGTATTGTTTCTGACAGTGCATGATGCTCCAGTGTCTTCTGTCTCTTGAATCCAGACCCGCTTGCCTTGCAGCTATGGTTCCATTTTTTCTTCTTTCACACAATTTTTATCTCAGGAATTACTGTGTAGCCCCAGAAAGAACATATTACTCTTCACCTATCTTCCTAGGTACAGGCCACCTTATAACTACACCTACCTAGAACCAGGTATCAGTCAATTTCAGAAAAATACCTTTGTGACATCTATTATAGCAGCTAAGGCCATTAATTTTTGTTACTAATGCACTTTTTCATAGAAGATCCTGTCAGGACCTTTTTATGAGGCCCTTTATTCAAAATTTTTGTACATTCAGAAGAATTAGATTTAATGCATTGGTGACTTTAAAGTTTTAGCAGATAAAAAGAAATAAAGAGGTAAAGAATCTTAGGAAAAATGAGAAATAACCAAGAATAATAGTTAACAGCCTGACCAGGGAAAAAGCAGAAAAAAAAATTTAATGCAAAAACTTAAAACTCATAGTAGTGTAAGGACATTGACTAAAAATCAAAAAGCCCAAAACATTCTCTGATGAATTTTAAAGATAATGGTGTATTATATAACTAAATGCTTGTGCTGGTTCTTCAAGGAAACAGGTTGAATAATGGTAGTTTTCCTTTTGAAATGGCTAGAATATATATGTTACATATTTAAGAAAGATTTCCATCCCAAGAAATTAAACGTAACATGTCTTATAGTACTTAAAGAGGTAACCCTTTAACTATTAAAAAAACAAATAAATATTTTTTTTTTTTTTCCAGAATGATAAATAAGATCTTAGGGATAAATTTTGTATTCTTCCAGGAATACATACACTGGAAGGGAATTATGAATTTGTCACAAATTTTTCTAATGATTAAGCACACATATCCCTTGTTATATTATTCCCTTCACATTCCATAGATTCATTCAAAGAAATATATCATCTCTTGTTGTATTCCCCCAAAAAGGGATCTTATGCTGAAAATTCTGCTGTTTAAGTAAAATTCAAGATAAACTGGACATCCTGTACTATTATTATTCCATCTAGAAACCATACTCAGGAAGTTCCAATGATCTACCAAACTGTGGAACCAATGGGGTTTCTGCTCTCCTATAGAGACCTTCACTCCCAGATGAACACTCTGGTTGTCTGAAACTTAGTAGTCATCTGGTCCATTGACCTGTTCCCTTAATTAGCATTTGATCTCTTCACTGTCAGTGGTAGAGCTCTGACCCACAATACCAAAATGATACACCCCTGACGTCCTTAGTGATGTTTTTACCAAGCCTCAAAGACCTCATAATTCACTCAAGAGACTGGCCTGCTTTGATGACAAGAACTCAGGTAATAAAACAGAACAAAGAATCACAGAAAAACAACAGATTCTATGAGGAAGGACAGAAACCTGTATTTATACATGATGATTCTGACAATTGTCACTGGGAACGAAGCATAGCACAGATGATTTTTATAGGCCATGAATAAATATAGTACCCCCCCTTTTATATTTGTCTGAATTTAGGAAGGTATATTAACCCTTAATTTTCCTTCCTTTCATTCTCCTTTTATTGCTCATCTGCATTTAGCTGTCTTGAGAATAATGAAATGAAATCAAAGTGCCTTTGTGAGATCTGACAACCAAGTGCAAATAGATTGATTAAAAACATGGTATTTCTTTTCTTAATTTAAATAGAGGAGAGATTTGTGGGTAATATGCATATTATGTGTTCACTAGTAACAAACTAACAGTGGGAAGAAAGAGAAAATATGGAGGCACCAGCAGTGTTGTTCTGCTTTTAAGCATGAGATTGATTTAAATTTTTTTCCTGTGTGTCAGTTTCATTACAAGC
Source organism: Sciurus carolinensis (assembly GCF_902686445.1). NCBI lineage: Eukaryota > Metazoa > Chordata > Mammalia > Rodentia > Sciuridae > Sciurus > Sciurus carolinensis. The sequence continues at coordinate 76,866,360 of NC_062221.1, forward strand.
AAATTAATCCCTCTTTCAGTGACTTGAGACTTTTTTTCTGAATACCTCGTAGAAAAAAGAAGTATAGATGCTTTTCATTTTTCACAGTGAATTGCCTGAATGCTGAGTTAGTGGTCTTAAATAAGTTTTAAATAAGACTGTCTTTCCTTTTAACTTGTGTTTTCTCTCTCCTCAAATTCTAGCATGAAAGTAGAGAGCTCAGAATGAACTCATTTTTTTCACACTCATATAGAATTTTAATTTGAGGATATTCCTTCATTTAGAAAACCTTGAAGGTCTTAGAGAAGCTCATGTATGATCAGCACATACTTCACTTGCCTGCTTTTCTCTTTTGCCCCGAGATGCTTCATGGAAATAGGTAAAATGGGAGCAAAACCAGATGCTAGGTGAGGAATTGTAGATGGTGGGGAAATATTTGGGTCTATTCAAGGTCTAGCAACAGTCCTGGATGAAGGTAAGTATATCATAAAACTTTGTCCCATTTGACTAGAAGAAAAATTTAAAATTTTTAAAGTTTTTAAATTTTAAAGTTTAAATTTTTGGAGAAGATTTGATGCACTAAAGTTATCCATGCCTATTTCTCTAATTTAAATTCTACCATAGAACAGGAATGTCTAAATTAAGAAAAAGTGAGAAAGAACAAATAAAGATAGTAGAAGCAGAAAAGGAGAAAAGAAGGCCTAGTATGTGGTAGAGAAGAACAGTCAGAAGGTTGGAAGGAATTTAAAGTGAAAATAGCCCACCTACCAAGAGACAGTATTATAATTGGCATACACAGCTGTGAGGTACATATGTCCATTACCTGTGTAGGTATCCAGGTTTTCTGCAACCTAACCTGAAGTTTCTACATCTTGGGAGAATTCTTAAAAAAAAAAAAAAAAAAAAAGTGAATTAGATATAAAAGTCAATTTTTATTTAGAGTAATAATATGACTTGCAATAAATTACAAACTTTAAAGGCTGGTTTATAGCATAAACATAAAATCAAGAGAATATCATCATCATTTTATGAATTAACTGCCTGAAATATAACTAATATTTTAAACTTTACCCTTTTGTTGAATATGTTTTGATTGCTTCTTCATAAGACTATGCTTTTGCAATAATTTCTATAGAGTAAATGAAAAAGAATTCAATTTTTCCTCTATACTATTATTCAGAAATTATATTTTTATATTGATAATTTTCAAAGTCCTTTGATTTTTGCAACTCATATTGGCAATATCATGCAAATGTTTAAAATTGTTGTCGATTTAGGGAAAAGGAAATGTCTCCTGATATTCTTTTACATATGAGCTTTTTTTTAAGATGTAAGAACACTCAGAATTTTTTTTGCATCGTGACTATTCCTAACAATTTTTTGAGTTGACAGTACTCAATTAATTTATGGCCAACATCCCCATTCTAGTGGCAAATTAACAGTAACTATCTTTGTTGATTTTCCTAATTGTATAAAGTTAAGGAGAAACTTAAACCTTTCTCAAATGAATGAAATTGCACATTTAATTTCACAACCACCATACCTGAGGGCTGTATACTCTGACAAACTTCTGTTCTTTCCTACAGGGAAGAATTTCCATTTTGGTGACAGTAGAATCCTCTGTTTATGATTTTTCAGATATTTTTGTAAGGCATGTACACACTGAAATGTGACCATGTGTCACTCAAAGCATTGTCACAAATGTAAACTCATGAAATTGATGTCATGATCATCAACTGGAACGCTCAGCACTCCAGAGTCTCCCCTGTGCCTCATGGTTACCACTTCCATAGGAGGAGCCAAATCTGAATCATATCTATAGAAATCTGTTTTGTGCCTGGTTTCTTTCACTGATTTTTTTTTTTTTTGTGACATACACATAGTTTATATGATTTATTCCTGTGCTGTAGCTTTCCAGTATGCAAATATATCACAGTTTTACAGTCTTTTTATATTATTTATAGGTACTGAATTTTTTTGGTTAGGAGCTATTATAAATAGTGCTGGGGAGAACATTCTTTGCAAGTCACTTAATGAACAAATGAACCCACTTCTGTGGATTATGTTTTTGAAATTGTTATTACTTGATCCTATTCAAATATTCAACTTTAGGAGATTCTTCCAAACAGTTTACCCAAGTGGTTGAACTCATCTGCATAAACTTTACATGCCTAATATTTGAAACAATTTTCCATTGCCTAACTTCTGACTTTGTACATTTGCAACTTTGACCTTTACTGGTTATTTAATTCTGGTACTGATGTAAAACAATGTTCATATCATATTACAACTTTTGTATCTTCAATGCTAAGCAAAATAACACATGGGAAGTAAGTATATTCCTAGTGGATGCTAATATTTTTCAAGGAGTGAACCATAGATCTCAATCATATTCTATTCTACCTCACTATATGCTGTACCAATTCAACTTACTATTAGGACAATTCCCAAGATAACTGGAGCTATAAAATAAATGCCACCTATACTAGAATAAGTATGATTTTAAAAAAGGCAGTTGGAAGGAGGCAATAGTTGTAATCTATTGTGATTAAAATGCCAAGATTTTTGTAAATTGTGCAAAACATAGACTCAGTTGAACAAATAACTATGGCCTTCCTCAGGGGTTTGCAAAAGGGCCTTGTCAGGGAGTGGCCCAGAAGCTTAAGTTTCATAAGGTTATCCATTGCCTGCGGCTTGAATGTTGCCACTTTAAGGGGAAAAAAATCACAAAAATTAATTGACATTTAACATGAAGAATATTTTGTTCTTGTGTCAGAGGTGATAGACCAAGTGGTTCTGCTAATTTTACCTGAGATCACATGTATGTTAGGGGAGATCAACTGATCTGGGTAGGGAGATTTGGGGAGGATTTCGTGTGCCTCAGGTCTCTTCAAGTTCTTCCATAAAGCCAGGCCAAGGTTTGTTGTTCTTCTCTTGACAGGAGCTGGGAGCATGAACAGAACAAGCTCCAATGCACAAAACCATTTTAAACTGTTTTTTCTTTCCTTCCTTCCTTCTTTCTTTATTTCTTTTCTTTCTTTCTTTCTTCCTCTCTTTCTTTTTCTTTTTGCGACCAATCACCAAAAACTGTTAGATCATCCAACACATCACCAAAACCTCTAAGGGAGTGGGTACCTCCATTAGATGACTCTTGAATTCTTATCTTTAGAATGGCTCAATGAAAGAAAGGAAAAATTAAAACTATCATAAAAATGCTGTGATTGGAACATGTAACATTTTTGGTATTTTATTATTATTTTAATTTTTTCTTTTTAGATATATATGACAGTTGAGTGTATTTTGACATATTATACCTACATGGAGCATAACTTATTCTAATTAGGATCCCATTCTTATGGTTGTACATGATGTGGAGTTTCACTGGTGGTGTATTCATATATGAACATAGGAAAGTTATGTCCCATTCATTCCACTGTCTTTCTTATTCCCATCCCTCCTCCCTTCCCTTCATTCCTTTTGTCTAATCCACAGAACTTCTATTCTTTGCATTTACCAATTTTTTGATTGTCATGGACAACCATGTGGCTATTTCCAGAGTGAAAAGTGGGAGAGGTCTACAAAATTCTGTAGCAACAAAGTGTAGATAAAAAGGAGGAAGATTAAGGTCATCCATCGAAGTATGACAGTTAGGTACCTAGGAAATCTGTCTCTGGTCCCAGTCTTCCTTCAGCTCATATCCAGAAGTACCATTTGGGGTAAGCTAGGATTGGAAGAGCAAAATAGCAAAGAAGACACAGCTGTCTTATAATTTGTGTTCTAATGGAAACATACCCCATTCAAAATGTCTGCTTTCTTCCTAGCTGAGCCTTCCATAAACTGTTTTCACATGGAAAAGGGCATGGAAACTTTTTTATATTTTTCTAGGACAAAATGGAAAATGAAATCTTTATAGCATACTGCAATGGGTTGCTCATGCTAAGCCCAAACTGTGTGAGTTCCCTAAGGTCTAGGATGCTCCCCATCTCTGTAAACGTGAAACTAAGTCCTGTTGTATCTTTGTGATTCAGAGCACTAGTTTGCAAAGTCTTCATTTTAAATTTAAGCCTGAAGCTGCTCAGATTTTCACCAGTAGGTAGTCCTGCCTTGAGTGTGGGAATTGCTTTTCATATAGAAGCACTTCTAGAATCATGTAGTCTAAGCTTCCCTCAGTCACTCACATGTGAGTACAGAAAGGCTATCTCTCTCTTTTATTAAGGCTTCATTTTCATTTGTTTGGTGTTGTTTTCTGGGGAAAAAAGAAAAGGGAGAACTATGAAAATTTAAGCAGGAAAGAGTAGGAGAAGATATGCTTTGAAAGTTCAGAGAAAAAAAGAGTAGACAGGAAGTGAGAGGACTGAGAAGGCAAATTTCCTTTCCAATTTGGGTTCAACTTCCACTTAATGTGAAAATACCTTATTCTTAACTAAAAAGTAAGAAACATCTTCATCCCAAACTATTAAGTTACTATGGAAGAGATGCCCAACCTGAACTACCAGGGCCATATTATTTTGTAGGAAGTTTAGATACAGTAGGGAAATAAATAATTCTTTTTGCCTTATCATATACAGTTATGTGACTGCTAATTTGTTAGGTCATTGACTATTTTAGTTGATTGATGTCTTGTTACCCTCTATATGGGTTCACATAACTAGTTCATGAAATGTCCTAGAAAGAACACATTAGCATTTCCAGTATTGAGCCTGTATGTAGAGATATGAATGCTTTCGAAAGATTTAGGAATTCAGGTAGAAACTTATTTTAGCCAACTTGAAGAGAAATCAGAATTGCCGTATTGAATAGAAATCTCATTAAAATGGAAGTTTACTGCTGTAGAGGATGAAGGGATATATTGTTTATTGAGTTTTTTATTTGTTTCCATAAAAAAAACGTTAGGTATACACTGTGTCTGCAAACAATAACAAATGGGAGAGATGCAAAAGAATATGTTCCTACCAGTTCCCAAGGAGTACCTACAATTATTCCTTCTACTGCAGCTATATTTAAATGCAATATAAGATGCTCTTCATATGATTGGTGTGTTTTTCACATTTGTTAGTAGTTATTGGAAACATGGACAGAATTTATTTCATAGTGTTCAACTTTTAGAACTGTGTCTTAGACAATAGCTTGGTAGGGATGCCTTAAATGAATTACTAGTGTTATATTGTTGTAGAGAATTCAGATTTAGTAAGAAAGCAAATTATTCTTGTAAGATTTTCATGTGCCATTATAGAATATTAATCTCTGAGGTCATTGCCAGTTTCTACTAAGTTTACTCTCTAAGGTCATTTCATTGACATTCCAAGGCCACCTTACCTATTTACTAGCTGTTTTTAATTGAGGGCCAAAACTAAAAACCGGACTTTCTAAGATTTAATTTAGTTATTTGTTCATTTAGAAATATTATCTCTGTCTGGATTTAGATCTACTCACAGATTTTATAATTTGATGCCCTCTTACGGTCTTTGAGCTTATGTAAATATAACTCCAGTTTGAGCCCCAGAGTCCAAATTTCATCCTTTAGTAACCCATATACACACATGTGATACACCCACCCGTAGAAGTGCACAGGACTGTGAAAATTCAGCAACACAACATCCAGCATTAAATGGATTGAGATTATACAGATATTCAACCTCCAATTTTACATAATTCCAAAAGATTAACATGGCCTTTAAGTAGAATATCAGGTAACCTCATTATGGTTTTTCAACATAAGGAATCTTGGCCGTCCTCAGTCCTTCAATTTCAGTTGGCTGTCCCCGGGTGGATCAGAAAGTCCTAACTAAGCTCCCACCCCGCTGGAGCAGGGAGGGAGTGCTTTAGGGGGAATGAGACTCTTCACAGGAGCCAGCTGTCTTGGCACAGGGTATAAATAAGGCATACTGCTCCCCTATTGCCTTTCTTTTCTTCCCTGTCTGTCCTCTCTGTTTTATGAAAGACAGAGACTTACCTTAAAAAGAACTAAAATCTTTAGGGTTCAGAAGATCAGTATGGAGTACCATTCCTCAGAACCCACTTTTTTTCTAGCCACAGAGATAAGGATTCCATTCTAAATAATCTTGCCCATCCAATTTTGCCAGATAGTAGATTTTCCTCTTTTCTACATTACCATACCTCCATTCTGAGATCAGGGCAGAAAAAGGGGAGAGAGGGTATGAAGAGATAGATGGGAGTAGGTTGAAATCTGTTCAAATTATGCATTCTTTATATAGATTTTTCAAAACACCAAAAGGAAGGCTTAGAAACTTCAGGAGACCAAGCAGTAATTGGGAAAGTCTAGTTCTCTAAGATATCATGGACTGTACGTTGGAGCAGATCAGGTTCAATTTAAATATATTCCCCATCTTTGTTTTCAAATGTATTGGAAAGATGTTTATTTTTGAGAGAAAATGGGGATACTTGCAACTCTGAATAACAGGAGGCATGATTTATAGTAAAGACACTGAGCATGATTGAGGTTAGATGCATTATAGAATAGCAAAGTGTGAAAGAGGTAATTGAGTATGTTCTAAATGAAAGCTAGGTTTTGGAACAGATGGGAATACAAACAGCAGAAAAGACTGGGGGTGATGATAAGAATATAAACATGAATGTATTAAGAGAAGGAGCTCTTACTATAGTTATGTGAATGACAAGATAATTAATTGGTACTTCAGAGCTTATACTTCTTTAAACCTTGCCATAGTATTACATGGTTTATGATAAGAAAATGGAATAATGATTTATGTAGCTTTCTTTTTGTAATTATTTCATTTTATTTGTTCTAATTAGTTGTACATGATGGTAGGATGCATTTATACATTTTGATAGATCATATATAAATACAGTGTAATCTCTCATTTTTCTGGTTATACATATTGCAGGATCACATCAGTCATGCAGTCATACATATACATGAGGTAATAATGTCTGTTTCACTCAACTGTCCTTCCTACCCCCATACCCTTCCCCTCCCTTCACTCCCCTCTACCTAATACAAAGTAACTCTTTTTTCCCTATCCCCCGCATTGTGAATTAGCTTCTGCATATCAGAGAAAACATTCAGCCTTTGGTTTATTCAGTTTGGCTTATTTCACTTAGCATATTCTCTAATTCCATCCATTTACCAGCAAATGCCAGAATTTCACTCTTCTTTAAAGCTGAGTAATATTCCATCGTATATATGTACCATATTGTCTTTATCCATTATCTGTTGAAGGGCATCTAGGCAGGTTTCTTAATCAACAAAATTATATCTATAAATAGCTACACACTCATCTAAACATACATGTATATACGTTTTTTGAGTGAGCATTTATAAGGACAAATCTTTGCTTTCTTACTCATCAATGCCTGGCCTAGATCTTATTAAATGACCAGATTATTTTTTTCCCCTTAAAAATATCTACTACTTAGCCAGTACTTGCTTCTGGCATTTCTTTCCATGATAATGTTGTCTAACAAATCCTCTTCAAAAATATGCATTTCTTCTTCTCTTCATAGATTTGCAAGCTAACTTTGTCTTGATTGATCTAAGCAAGGCTCAGTTATATGACTGTGTCTCAGGTTGCATGTCAGATGGGCTTGCCTCCAGGCTGCAGTTTAGGTTTAGTTGAACTTCACGTATGTTCATGCTAGAAACCAGGTTTCTGAGTCAAGACATGTTCTTCTCATGGCAAAGGGAATGAGCTTAGTAGAGTGAGTCAAATACCATGCAATAAGGTTTCATCATAGAGGAAGCCCAACCATGACTATATATTTGGTGCTTATTCTTAGATCTTAATAAGACTGACTTTTGTATTTCATCTTTACACTTTGCAATCTAAACAAAGAAGTACAGAATTTCTTCAGTCCAGGAATCAGTGAATAGACACCATACTAATTTCCAGTCTGATATGATTTTCTTTGGGTTTGGTACTGTCCACTTATAAACCATGAGTCTGATGCATGGCCCTTTATTTAAGATAAAATTTTCAACAATAATGAATAAAAGTCTTTATGTTATGGTTTGGATATGAGGTGTCCCCACAAAAGCTCATGTGTGAGACAATGCAGGAGGTTTAGAAGTAAAATCATTGGGTTATGAGAGCTTTAATCCAGTCAGTGAAATAATCCCCAGATGGGATTAACTGAGTAGTAACTAAGAGCCGATAGGGTGTTGTTGAAGGAAATGGGTCACTGAGGGCATATCTTTGGGATATATATTTTGTGAGTTGAGGTTAGTCTCTCTCTGCTTCATGGTGACCATGTCGGAAGCCACTTTCCTCTACCATACTCTTCCACCATAATGTTCTGCCTTGCCTCAGGCCCCAATGAATGGAGTTGCATTCTATGGACTAAGACATCTGAAACCATGAGCCCCAAAATAAACTTTTCCTCTTCTAATTATTCTGTCAAGTCTTTTGGTCTCAGTAAAAACAACAACAACAACAACAAAAAAAAAAAAACTGATTAAAACAGTCCATATCTTTTATTCCACCACAAACTCTTAGCTTTAAATCATTACATCTATAAGAAAAAGGAATAATAGAAAAATTCTGATCCATGGGGCCTTGAGGCTTCAGTTATTTCCCCTTTGCAATGTGAAGAACCTTGAGATATGGAGACTATGGTTGCCTTTACTGCTCATTAAATAGGTTAATATTTTAGATTCAATGAGGAAAAAAATCTCCTAAAGTACTTATTACTTTAGAAATATCAATGAATGCTTTACTCAGTGGCCTTCTGGCATGATTATGCTCACTATAACCAGATAAAGCAGATCTGTGATTCACAAAGCAGAGTACATAATTGACCTATCTCCCCTAGGTCACCTGCTCTAAATTCCTGTTTCCTATCCTATTCACCAATCACTGTCATTTAAAATATTGTTGCTGTGTATGTATACCAAATGCTTGCTGACTTGATAATTCATTAAAAGACAAGATGACCTCAGTTTCTGCCTATTTTCTGAAAAGACAAAAAATTTTCAGAAAATATTTAACCCCTATCCTATGCCTGCCCCTCAAAATTGATGGCAACTTGGAGAAATGGGTAAAATGTATTTAAAATACTTATTTTCAAACACTAATTCATTTAGTTTGGATGCTCTACTTAGTTCAAAACCAAAAGCACGACATCTGAGTTGAATAAAATTATTAAATGGCAGTCACTTGTTAAAACATTGCACTCATTTTAGCAAGTGCAGCAAAGTGGTCTTAATATATGCAAAATTTTGTTTGTTGCTATTTATTAAAATAAAATCTATCTTTACTTTGATTTTATCTTCCAAGATAAAAATTACAAGTTTTTCTTATAAGTTCTGATATTTGCATAAACAGGTATACATATAAAATTATACAAACAATATATATAATGGGAAAGAGAAAAGCAACTCTTGTATATTCATCTCTCTAGTCATAATCAGTCCCACCATGATCTACACATTTAATATTAGAAAGTATTAAGGGTGACTCGAAAACTAATCAAATATACTGACAACTTCATAATTTTTTTAAAAATGGGGCTTTTACAAAGGCCATGCCAGTTCCTGTAGAACATTCCTTTGTGCCATGCTTTAAGGTCGAGATGGTTCAAAGAACACTTGTTGATCTAATATCAAAATATGGAAAATGCCTTGCATGTTAGTTTTTACTGATGCTGACAAGGCATTTTGTATTAGACCTCTGTCACAGGAGAATGGTTTTTAAAAAATAATTAAAGCTGAGCATATTTATCCAAGGGAACATTATTGTTGAACTTTATTTGCATTGATAGCAATGAAACATTCGACCATTTGAACAGTAACATTTGACTTACTATCTAAAGGTGGCTTGTGATTTCCCAAATATTGAAGGAACCATGACACATGATTAATCTTCAAACACATTCCAGCCTTAGAAGCGACTGCTCCATTTCTTCTTGAATCACAAGTGAAGCAGGTTTGTAGTAAGGTGGCTTTAGTCTATTCAAGAAGCTCTATCACCCCACTTTGTTTTGACAACTGCTCAAAAGGAAATTAGGACCAGATTAGTTAAAGGAATAAAGGTCAGAACTGAAAGTAGTAGTTACAATATTGTTTAGGCAAAATCCAGGAATCAAAATGCTACCAGAATTTCAAGTCGAAGGGAAAAAATGAAGACTTTAGAGTTGAATTTTGGACCTTTACTTACTTGGTTATGCCATCGTCTCGCTCTGTAAGCATCTTGACTGTTCTCATTTCAAGTGTTTTGGGTGTCCTTTATGTCACTGCTACTCAAACTGTGGCCTATATGTAGACTGGTCCAGTGCTAACTGGTAAATAGCAATGACCCACAGTAAGATGAATGTAAAAAGTGACAATAAATGTTTGGGTAAGCACACTCACCTGGTATGATGGTTAATTTTATCTGTAAGTTTGACTGGATTGATAATGCCAAGTTCTCTAATAAACATTATTTCTTTATGTGTAGATGAGGGTATTTCTGGAAGAAAGTAGCACTAGACTGAGTAAAGATCTATTCTAATTAACGTGGGTGGGCAGCATCCAATCCTTTGAGGACTCAATTAGAACCAAAAGGCAGTGGGAAGGCAAATTCTCTTTCTTCTTGAGCTAGGACACCAATCTTCCATTGCCCTCAGGTATTAGAGTTCCTGATTCTCTAAACCACAAAAGAATCTGTGCTCTTAAAAAATAAGTCTCTGTCAAAGACTTGAATATATATCTGCCAAAAACTTGAAGAAATTAATTTTCCATTAAAGTAAAATCCAGACAGACAAAGCCCTATTATAGATGAAAACTCCAAAATTGCTCTTTATTGGGTGCTATAAGAAGGAACATTCTAGGGCTGTAGTTGTAGCCCAATGTTAAAGTGTTTGTCTAGCATGTCCAAGGTCCTGGGTTCAATCCCCAGAACTGGGGATTGCGGAGGTGGTGGACAACTTTACAAGCTCATCTCATGTTGAGATGATAGGGCAGCTAGGTCTTTGGGCTCTCCAGCACCATGGGAATTCTTCATGGTACTGTTTCAGGTCATGGCAATGTTATCCTGCATAAGTTTTGGCTGTAACTCAAGCCTTGCTTTCCTAAGTTGTTTCCAATATCCCATTTGATGAAACAAATAAGAAAATATTTTTAGAGTTACTTTAGATTAGGTAGAAGGGAGTGAAGGGAGGGGAAGAGGTAGGGGGAGGAAGGATAGTAGAGTGAAATAGACATCATTACCTCATGTACATATAGGACCAACGTGATGTTACAATAAGTGCAATCAGAAAAATGAGGAATTATACTTCATTTATGTGCAATTTATCAAAATGCATTCTACTGCCATGTATAACTAATTAGAACAAATTTTAAAATTTTTTTAAATTAAAAAAAAAATTTTAATTTCCTGGTAGATATTTATCCATCTAAAAACCTGTTTTTCTTCCAAATTGACCTCTGATGGTCATAGCATGAGTCCGGCCTGGATTCTGACCAGCTGCCCAAGTCAAGAGCTAATATTAAGCCTACCTCCTTCAATCTATCTTTAAAAATACTTTCCTTAGACAATATGACCTTAGTCAATATGACACATCTCTCCTCTAGTATTCTAGTTTTTCTTTAGAATTGAAAACCATGGAATTGTCATATACTGAAAAGAATTGAGATCATGTCTCCCAAGCACTTAAAAAATTCCACAATTTGATCTCTGTTCACTCTACTGTCCCTTTGAAAATTACCACATTTGCAATTTTTAAAATTATTGAACACAAGGCAGAATCTGTTGTGTGTAAGTCTCTCTCCCAAAGAAAAATAAACACTGGAAGACAGTAATGGACAAATGCAAATTCTGTTTTTCTTCTTCCCTTAGATTATCAACCACATTGCTTTGTAAATTGAAGGTGTTAAATTTTGTACTTGTTGAATGAGATTGCACCATTTTTACAGCTTCTCCTGTTCATTAGTTTTTGCCCTTCTCTTTTGTCAATTTCCTCAGTTTTTATATTTGGATTATAAATATATTCAATTAAATTTTACATGTTTAATATAGTTTCTTCTGTGAAGGCCTTAGTATTTTGTACATGCTAACTGTTAAATAACATTTCTTTTTAAAATATATTTGCCCGACCTTTGCAGAGTGCTTCCTTACAGTCAACATCTAAAACAGCAGATCTTTTGTTTACATTTGCTGCATGCAGAATATAGTTGTGTTTTTTATCATCATTCATGCTTGTTCTTTCTTCAGTGTTGTTTATCTCTAGGCTCATCTTCTTAGTGAATATGAGTGTCTGTTAGATTGTTTTATCCTATGCTAAAGCATGTATCTTTTCCAATATCAATCTTGTTTTAGTTGTTTTCTGCTCACATTTGTGAATGTGTTAGCAATCCTTACATTATTTTCAGTTCACTGACATTTGCAGTGTCTTTAAATCTAGTGCCATCTGCAACCTCTCCATAGTCGGCTTCCATACAGTGATGAACCTTTTAATAACCTCACTAAGAGTTCACAGAAGTAGATCTCCACTCATTAATGATTAGTCTTTACTAGTTGCCAAATCAATAGCACTAATTTCAGATTAAATTCAAAATGCAATTATAATTTTAATGTCTACTTTATATTAACTGAAACTCAACTATAACAGTTGTCCTATGTTGCCTTTATTGCTTGCTTATAATTTTATCCTCTATAAAGCTATCTGAAATGATGTCCACCATTTGTTCATCTCAAGATAATATTGCTTACCTGTCATCTTGATGTTATGATTGTTCTCCAAGAACATCTGTTCCTTTTAAAAACTGCTTATGTCAGCCTCCAAAATCATTCTCTTTACCTATTATGAAGATTAGTTCCATTCACCCATTATTACTACATCTTTTAGATATACACAGAGTTCTCTCTTTTTTCCATACCTTCGCAAAAATCAAGTTCAATCACTGTGACATCCAAGCATCAAGTCAATTTTGGACATCGTATAGCCAGTCATTGTTTTGCTAATGTTCAGAATTTCCAAGTATTCCATTCTCTATTATTTAGAACTGTTTTTGCAGAATTTTAATTATAATCATACACAGAAATCTTACTTTATCAAAGCAAAATGTAGGAAATTATCTAAGTCAGTCATTGGACTTATTAAAGTCATATGTCTCATTTTTTTTTCATTCCATTTACTCAATTCTTCTCTCTCTCTTGGTGTCACCTGAGGTTTTAAAATACCTTTTAAACATATGAGCCAACCCTGACTCATCCTTCTTTGTAGTATTCTTCAAAAAAAAAATATTGTACATTACAATACCCTACCATTTAAGCAATACTAGTAAATAAATGGAAAACAGGAGGGGTTAATATCACATGCTAGATTAAGATCCAGGATTTCTGCAGCCCCAGAGGCAGTTTCGGTGCTTGCTTAGAAACCCAGTCAGCTACACCCTGAACCTGATTTCTTATGTACACTGTCTGTAGACTTTGCCTACACCATTTAAACTGTAGTCCCACTACCATACCCCATACCTCAAGCCCATGGAGTGTCCACATATTCAACCTGAATGTTGGCTATTTTCTAGCCCTAGTTCACAAAGTACATGCCTACCAGGGCTATGGTTTCACCTCCCTGAAAGACCATCCCAAGAAAAGGGTAGATTTACACTAAAAAAGCTCCTCTTATGTATTATTATTGATTCCCACTCTCCATTCACCATCACATTTTCTTCTATTTGCCTTTGTACATATCCTTTCACCTCCTTACCTTCACACTCTTCATCTCTTTTAATCACTTGTTTCTTTTCTAACTCAAATGTGTTCTAATCAAATAGACTAAAAAAAAAAAAAAAAAAAAAAAAAAAAAAAAAAAAAAAACCTCTTTATACCATCAAGGTATTCTGAATCCCTAGCTAGTTGCCTACTTGTTTATAGTGAAAATTGATGGAATGATTTAAGGTATTAAATATATATACATATTTACGTATTTATATAAGCTCTTCCTTGTAACTATCCACCCTCACATCCAGCATAAAAAACAAGTAAAAAGAACTGAATTTGGTTAGCAGGATGAGGTCAAATGTTACAATCATAAAAATAGGGATGAAAGTCCAAAAATAAGTATAGGGGCAAGGCAAGGAAGAGAAGCTTCCTGTAAATTTCATTGATATCAATACAGTACCAAGAAAAGCGGTACCTTCTTTATAGCAGTGAGATTTATGGAAATTCATATTTCAAAATAGACAATTTTAGTTGTTAATTATTCTGTTTATGGAAGTATTAAATAGTGCTTTTAATAGCATCTTCCTTGTGCCATTTCAAATATGACTCTATTTACAGAAACTCTATTATATAACTTCCTTTTGGATAAAATAAGTGTATCAAATACAACAATGTATGGATTCAAAGAAATGGGAAATTGTGAATTAAGCAAATCATTTATTACTCAGGAACTATTGGATCAGAATCTATTTGGAGAAATCCATAAATGGAAAAAAAAAACATTGAGTCATTGGGAAAGGGAAAATGTCTTATTCAAATTTTCAGCCTTTGTCTACTACCTAGCACAAAATAGGTAATTGTCATTAGTCTTATTCCTTAGTTCACAGAATCTGAGATGAGGATTTAGGCATATGCGATTTATTGAGGAGTATTGCTTAAGAAAATTCTGTTAAGTGGGAAAGCAGGATAGAAGAGGACAATGGGTAAAAAATGATAGTACCTTAGGAAAACTCTCACTTTACCCTGGTAGATGGTAAGGCTCTGGATTGTAGCATGACTGCAGAGTTGTCCCATCTTCAGACAAACCAAACAGACTGAGCTTTTAAAACCTGGAATCAGCCAATCATTAATCACTTGGGAGCAAGGAAATTGTAACCAGCCAGGAATTTCTACACATCTTGGCTCCCATCCTCTGACAGAGGAAGCTACAAATCCAACCTCCTAACCATAGTTCTCAAATAGCTGAGAGACAAAGGCACCTTCTGGAAAGGAAATTTCAACTGTGCCAACCACTGTGGTAAGGAATACACATTTGTTAGATGAATGAAGGAATGGGAATGACCCAAACTGACTCTAAACCAATTTCATTTTTTATAGGAGGAGCAATATTTTCTACTTTTTTATGGCAATAAATTTTATTCAGCAAGCTTCACATGTCCCATCAGGCTTAAGCAGTGTTATTTTTGAACCTACATTTAAGTCGTAAGTGAATATCAACAACTACCAAGCCCAAGAACACAACTAGTCAAGAAGCAGTAGAGGATGTTTGCTCTTAACATAGCTCTTATTGACAGAGTGAAAGCAAGATTCATCAACAGATTCATAGACAGCTGTATGGACTGAGACTATCAACAAAAAGAAATGCTAGCAATACACATTAAAACAAGGCCCCAAACAATGCAGAATGGCTCATAATCATTGGCAAAAAGAATAGTTAGATATAAAGGTTAAACAAGTAATACCCAAACATGGATTGATTTTACTAAATAGACCCATTCTCCAATGAATGAAGGCACAGAAGTAGGTCATATGTCTCCAATGGAACAAGGCACAGGAGTAACAATTTTATTTACTGATGCTGGGGAAGTTTTCAAGAATGCCCAGATTTTCAAACAGACAATGACTATGTGCATAATTCTTTACATGAACACAGGCCTACAGCCATCTCTAGCAGCAGCATTTATGAATGCAAGTGCTAAGACTATTAAAATGTCACTAGTTCAAACACAACATTAATAACAAGGGTATAAGTGTGATAGAATCTCACTGGAAACGGTACTTAAAACATTACCAACATTTTAATAAAGTGGATTTCAAATTTTAAGCTTTAATATAACCCTGATCTTTTGATCCATTTTTCAACTTATTAAAAGTATTCTCCATTTGCCAGTGTATTCATCATCTTTGTGTCTTTTTGACCAAAATACCTGAAAAGAACAACTTAAGAGAAAGAACTAGTGTTTTGGCTCATCATTTCAGAGTTTTCAGTCCATGGTCAGCTGTCTCCACTCCTCTGGGCCTGAGGTGAGGCAGAACATCATGGTGCAAGGGTATGGTAGAGGAAGGCTGCTTACCTTGTGTTGACCAGGAAGCAGAGAATAAAAGAAGGGAAGGGGCCAGGGAGAAGATAAAACATTCGAAGGCTGGCTCCCAATGTCATAATTCCTCCAACAAGTTCCCACCTCCCAGTAGTCCATCCAGCTATGAGATCAAAGCCCTCAAGATCTAATTATTGACTAAAAGTCCCACCTGTAAACCCTACTGCATTAAGGACCATGCTTCTAACACTTGAGCTTTGGAGGGACATTACAGATCCATCCCATAATAGCTAGTAAGTAATGAATATATTTTACTCATAATTCTGGACTTAGATTTTCTCAATGATATAGAAGTTTTGGTAATTAAACACAATTTCAGTATAATTCTTATCAAAAAAGAAGAGATTATAAATAGAGAATCTGAGAAAATAAAGCTGTTCTCAAGAGCATTTCAGGAGGGAAAGTTAGTTGTCAAACATTTATTTAAAATGTTATTTTAAGTAACAGAAACCAAGTGACCTAACATAGGACAGAATAGAAAATGTATTGGGAATTTGCAGGAGCAAGTCACAGACTTAAAAGAAAAACTAAATAATATATCCTTAGTAAGTCAGAGCTCTTGATCAGATTTGTGGAGATTTTCTGTGTGGCATGATGCCATTGCTGAAATTCATCTCATTCTTGAGAGTCTCCATTCAAGTTTCACATTTCCAAGAGAGAGTTTTGTTAGTCAGGCTTAAGACATTGTTCCCTCTGGGTCAGTGGAGCTGTCTCGAGACTAGTGACATAAAAATGGTTACCAGATTGCTGGTGTCTATGCATCTCTCCCAATTTATATTAACTTGAATATTAGATTTTCAAATTCATAAGAACCTTTACAGTTATTTTTATTTATGTGCTTCTTTGGTGGCTCTTGATACCTATACCCAATTAGAGCATTTTTTAAAATGTAAAAGAAATGGATTTCACAGGCACCAAGCTTATGTTTTATGCTAACATTTTTATGTCAAATACAGGATCTTGATTATAATAAATGGAATGCCATAAAAATCTTAATGAAAAATCAGAAAAGACTGTGTAACCAATCTTTATTCCATGATTTGTAGTTTTACTTTCCATAAGTTGTTTTCTTTCTTAATAAGATGCCATTTTTTTTCTCATCTGCACATTGACAAATCAGTCAGTTTTCAGTTGTTCAGATATTGCTGTGTAGTCTCAAAATTGTCACTCAAATGTGATCCCCTGAAGGGCAGGAACACTGCCCTCCATTTGTAGAGCCCATGCTTAGTGGAGCATATTATAGGCACTGATGATATGTTAGTGGAATGGGTGAGTGAATGACTATATCTCCTCTCCCTACCTTCTTTATCAGTTTTTCATTTATGATTAACAATATAAACTAGTGTGTACAAGCTCTGAATAAACATATAAAACCCAGGTTGTTAGGTTTTTCCACCTGAGAGTAAATAATAGATGCTTCAGTGACAAAGGAGGGGTTTAAAATTAGTTAGCAATATAAATTGTGAGCTCTACCTTTGAGTTTCACTTGTGTATTTATGATATTTCAAGTATGCAATGGCTTGAGTAATTTGAAATTGACAATTTCCATTAATTTTGTTAAAGGCACACATTTGTAGATCTGTGTCTTGGGCAACAGAAAAGGGTAGATTAGTGTATCTTCATAATAAATCTGAACCCATTTACTTGCTTGGCTGGACTTGTACTTCTTGGATCATAAAATTTGTCCTCTGTAAGCCCAAAGAATGGTAATAATGATACAAACTTGAACGAACTTGCAGCCCCAAAAGCATGAAAGTGATTATGTAGGGCCTATCATAAATTTGCTGTCATGTAACTTTCATCAAAATTTGGAGACATGGATACTGCAGAGTTGGATTAATATATTCAACTTGCAGATGCTGCAAATGCCAACACTTTAGAAGCGGTTCTTGGCATCTCATGTTGACCCTGTAATTCACCAAAACTGAATTGGATTCATCAACTCCTTTGTAGCTGCCACACATGTAGATCCCTTCCCAAGTCATTCTCACTTACTTCTGAATTGGTCACCATTGTTATTGATTTTATTATAATAGCCTGTTCTAAAAATACCAAGTAAATCTTTCATTGATTACTAATGTCTGAGGCAGATATCTTCTATTGGGGTGGGGGTTTACTGGGGATTGAACTAGGGGCACTCGACCACTGAGCCACTTCCTTGGCCCTAGATAATATTCTTTTGTTCCTCCCTCATTTAATACTCTTTATAACCAGAACAAAAGTGCTTCATCATTGTATTTTGTTTTACAGTGTTACATATCCCATGACCAAAGGTAATAGATTGATGCAAAATACCTTCTATCTCCTTTCCTTTGCTCCCCTTCCATCTGGGCCATTTCATGCTGATCAGCATTGCTGTTCTAAGGATATTCATTAAGAGTCTCACTTCCCTCTGAGATTGCCTTTCTAAGTCCTGATTATCTTTCCAAGACCCTGGGATGCTGAGACTCTTCATTTTATCATGTCCCCATTGGCAGTCACATACCTCATACATGGTGCAGAAAAATCTGCCTCTGCTATGGCTCAGGGAGACAAAGCATATTGGCCTGATGGCACACATTCTTTCCTATTGAGTTTAAAATCTTGAATTGTAGTAGAAAATCAAAACACCTGTTACAACGTATATTACTGCAAACCATCATTTGTTTGCTATCACTCCAGTAGCTTTCCATATGCTTAAGGTTGGAAGGATGAGAACCACATTTTCTTTATTTTTGCAGTCTCCTCCTGCAAACAGTCCCCTCATACATAGTTTGTAATGCTCCCACTGACCAAAGGAATCATTTGCTGAAGTTCGGAGGGAGCATACCCACATGTTGGAAGTCTTAACCAGAATACCACACATTTGTTGCAGCCAAATAAAAATAGAGCAAAACATTAAAATAGGAGAAAGGGGAAGAGATGTGTTAAAAATCCAGAGACTTCTCTATGCTGCCAGTCAGGAACTGATGCCTTTTATGGAACAAAATATTACACTCTGGGCTTGTATTCCTGATGAGATCGGCACATAATGCTGATAAGATCTGAGCAACGTTGTCGTTCTGTTTTTATTTTTTGTAAGCATTGCATTCATGTAGAAATGTTTGAAAAAGAAAAAAACTACTCATTTTGAAATGTTATGTCTGTGAATAAAATATGTACATGTATTTGAGACTCGGTTTGACACTACAACAGTATATTTAAGATAAACTATTTATCTTTCGCAAACACATTTCACTGTTTTAACACATCCATTTGTTTCTGGATGAAGGCAGAGGCACGAGGGTGGGAGGAAGGAAAGGAGCAGGAAGGAGAAGGAAACAGTGAGGGAGCTTTGTGTTGTGATATTTCAGCTTTCCTCTTGATGGCAAAATTCTAACTGGAATACGGTTTTGTTATTCCGGATGTCAGTTCACAAATCATGAATTAAGCAGCTCAAGCCAAGTGGCACCTAGCAGTAAAACTGGCATTTCTCAAAATATTGGCAGATCGAGCAAGCAACTGTTGATTTTAAATGTTTAATGAGCAATATGTTACTTATTCCAGTAATATTGTCGTGTTTGCCTAACCTTTCTCAGACTGCCTCCTTCTGCTTTTTTGCTGGAGAGCTTCCAGAATGGAAGGGTGAGTTGGGGAGGGGAGAGTATGGACAGTTTTCATGAGGAGTAACTATAAGAAGAAAAGATTCATTAAAATTGCTCTCCTGATCATAGGGAAGGAGCCATTTCTTCTCTGAATTCATAACTCAGGCACTTATCTGGTATTATGGAATCCCAGCATGTTTTTGCTCACACATTTAGGATCGTAATGGAGTTAAGGGGAAAAAAAAAAACATCGAATGGAAGAGAGGCAAATAAACTTGCCAAGGGATGGAAGCACAGGACACTCATGAGGTTCTGGTTGAGGAGGTCTTAAGAGTGAGATTGTGATGGCAGAAACCAGGGTAAAGTCACGGCACACGGTTGTGATGGGGAGTCTTGATCCAGAGGATGAACATGTGGCAGAATTTCAACAAAATCAAATCACAGAGCAAAGGGGTAAGAGAGAAATCAATAGTAACTTTATATACTGTGCAGCAGAAGCCCTTGACTTCTTGGTTCCCCATACAGTTAAACACAACCAAAACATACTCATTTCTCAGCAGTACTGCTTGGTAAATCTGGATGTATCACTGGTCAGCATGTGTAAAATATCTGAAGGAAATTAAACCTCCATCAAGGTAGAGTTAATGAGCCCTATGCAAACCATGGGTATCATTTGTTGCCTAAAAAAAATCAATTAGCTTTCTTTATCAGAACAATTTCTTTTAGCAAATGTGAATGAGGAACTTGAGGCATTACTGAGTAAGTTTGAAATCCTCTACAGGGCTAATGCAGATAATTCATGCAAAAGATCTGGAGCAGTAGGGGTGTTAAAATGGAGATAACCATATGACTGATTAGCATAAAAAATTAGCTACGGAGGCAAATCTCCTGAACAGAGCTCTCATTATATTTGGGAACAGAAAGGAATTCCTTAGTGCTCTAAGAATTAAAATGAAAGAAAAAATCAATTACCTGTTTGTGGAAGTTAGGGAAGGATTTTGCCTTTATATAAATACACTGTCAGCCTGCGGTTGTTACAGCATTAGGGATATTGTTCTGAAGCTTCAATAGAAAAACATTGCCATGTACTTCTCATCATATTTTGCAAAGTTATTTTAAAATACGTACATATTTGCACTCTTCCATGTTTGTTTTCATAAAGAAAGAAGCTAGACTTTTCCTTAATGCAATCAAAAGACCTATTTTTGTTGTTAAGCCCCAGAACCCTGGAAATGATGCTAATAGGTTCAGAACAACAAGGACAGTCTCCAAATCTGGTAAGCTTTGCTTTTGTCTTTGGTTACAGTATTTAACTCTTGCAGTGACCCCCACCCCCAGTGACTCTTCAGTCACACCAACAGTAGCATGTCAGAGGAAAGTCATTTGAGTTTTATCATTAACAAGTCATCATTTATTGAGTATCTACTACATGACTGGCAGAATGCACAGTGATATTTGGGATAATATTATAATTATTCTATAATCTGAAGTTATAGATTTCTATTTATAGAGACATGACTACAGTACAGCAATTTTGATAACCCATCCTTTTGTGAAAATGAAGTGCAGCTACCACTTATCAAATCTCAACTCTTGATATCTCACTCAGTTAAAGATTCGAGCATATAATTCTAGGGTTGACAATGCACCTCAGTGGTACAGTGTGACTTTTGCATGTGTGAGGCCCTCGGTTCAATCCCCAGCACCACAGACAAAAAGAAATTGAACTGGAATGATAAATTCAAATGTTAGGTTAGCTTTATTTGGCTTGCTTTCTCTGATGGAAAAGAAAAGAGACAACATCTTTTCTCAGAAGAATATTTGGGAGAGGATCTCTAGAATAGTTTGTGATTAGGTCTGAAAGCAGTAGACACTTGGTGTAACCTCTCGCTCAATGTGTAATTCCCAATCTATCCTTTTTGAAGTTGTCATAAAAAGAAATTAAAGAAACAATATTCTTTCACATGGTTGTTGCAAGAAGTACCTGAAGTAGAAAGACTGTTTTACTCATCTTTTTTCCTGCTGTGAACAAAAGACCTGACAAGAATAATTTTAGAGGAGAAAGAAGTTATTTTGGGTTCACAGTTTCAGAGATCTAAGTCCATAGATGGCTGGCTCCATTGCTCTGGGGCCTACGATGAGGCAGAATATCATGGCAGAAGGGCATGGCAGAGGAAAGCAGGCTAGGACATCATACCAGGAAGCAGAGATAGAGCTCAGCTCACCGAGAACAAAATATTTACCTCAAAGGCATGCCCCCCCACTGACCCACCTCCCTCAGCCATATACCTGCTTACACTTATCACCCACTTAATCCCCATTAAAGGATTAATATCCTGATTAGATTAAGGCTCTCGTAACCCAAACATTTCACCTCTAAGCTTTCTTGCATTGTCTCACACATGAGTTTTCTTTATTAATCCATAACAAAGTCTTAAATTTAAAAAAACCTATTTTATTAAATTTATCCATTTCATTTGAGGAAAACTATTTTTTTCCTTAAGAATCTGCTCTGTGCTGGAAAACCCTCTCTAAGTAACAAACTACTTATCCTTCAGATCTCAAAGCAAGTGACTTTTTCTAGATGATCTTTCTTACCTCCATAATCAGATGAAATCTCTCTCTTTTATCAAATATCTTGCCTTCTTAGTACTGAGCAGTTATAAATTATACTTAATCAAATAATCACACATACATATGTTTGAGATGGAAACTTCATGAAAGTGAAAATGGACTGGTTTATTCACCACGGAGTTCCATCAGCACCTCATGCAGTGTGTGGTGTGTAGCGGGCATTCAATAATATACTGGTTTGAATGTATAAAAACACATAAAAATCAGTGAATGAATGGGGTATAAAAATAAATAGACTTGGAGTACTGACCTTACAAATCTTAGTGTAATGGGGAGACCTAAATGTGTACAGATGATGACAGTTCATCCTGAATCTAGGCCACAACCACTTAAGCACACAATGCTTTGAGAGTGTAGGGAGACCTAAAAGAACTGGGGGTTGGGAATATAGGTACTTTGAACAAGAGGTTAGGAAAAGGAGACAGGAGGAAGGAAGATGCTGACAAAGACTTCATGAAGCAGATGGTATTTGGGCTGGTTCTTGAGGATCACAAAGAAGGAACCCAGAAACACTGAGGAATATCTTTCTGGAGGATGGGGATTAAGAATGCACTGTTTGCATTCATATTTGCACTGAAATCTTAAAGTTCCAACTCGATTGCAACACACAAGTCAATGTTTTGCAATATTCAGAAGCAATATTCAAAGCTTGATCAGATTTAAATATACAATAAAAATTATGGAAAAGCTCCAAGAGGGAAAAATAAACCTATAAAATTGCAGAAGCTCAAGAGTGTAAAATATTTTTAAGTACATGGAGACTCTGACATCCTGCAAATTGGTAGAGGTCAGCTTCTTCAGGCATGCACCTTCATGGTCTGATTCCTAAGTGGAAGGTCAAATCCTGGGATGCTCTGCAGAAAGGACAGAAGAGAAACAAGCTGGAGGCTCTCCAGCAACCTACAACAAGAGAGCTATTAAATTTAAATATGTGCATTTACCTACATATGTATAGTACTTGGTAATTTGCATATATTTCTGCTTTTGAACTTTTTAGCAACCTTATGAGGTCACTCTTATGAAGACAGGTGTTATGTCTTTTATTTTACAGATGAGGAAAGTGAAATTTGGAGATTTTTGAATGACTTGCCCAAAGTTAATGAGTCTGTGAATTCCAGTTCCCTGAATCCAGTGCCAGTACTCTGTTATACTACCCAAGCTTGATTTGTTTTGTAAAATAAAAACAGTAAAATAAAATAGAATGATCAGAAAAAATACGATAGATATGTTAAAATAAATTCTCTGGATCTCTTGATTTATCAGAAAGTTTTAAATTATAATCACCAAATATTTTGCATTTTAGTATACTTCCCTTCTTCTTTCCCATATTTTGTATACTTGTGCTATCTTGAACCATAGGTCTCATTTAATTCTAATTCTTTTTGTTGTTTCTAAAATAGAACTTCTCTTGTTATTTAAAAACCATGAACTGCAGCTGGGGTGAAGCTCAGTGTTAGAAAGTAATTGGCATGTATGAGGCACTAGGTTTGATTCTCCAGCACAGAACAAAAAAAAACAAAGTATAGACTTTGGAGCTAGGCAGAGTGGAATTCAAATCCTGATTCCACTACTTACTAGCTTTATACGCTTAAAAGAACTAATTCAGATATCTGTGTCTCACCTACATCCATAATGAGGAATGGTTATATACAGAAAGCGATGGGTGGATATCATATATACTATAATGTTATTTTTCTTGAATTGAACAAAGTAATATATGTGGAATTGCTTAGCACATGCCTGGTTCACAATGAACTCTCAAATATTTATTTAGTGAATGAATATTAATTCTCTTCTCCTTACTCACTATGTCATCATTTTAGACCAAATACTTAATAACTCTGAACCTCAGTTACCTCATCTATTGGGATAAAAATACTTGTACTGCAGAGTTTTCAAGAGGTTACATAATATAATTCATGTGAGAGTTCTAAGCATATAACTTTCACTGAATAAATGTTTGTGTTCCTTCTTCTTCTTTATTTTATTTTTGCACAGCATTTAAACTTTCCTATCCACCTTTCGGTTCTCAGGATCTTGGTCTATCCTCTTTCCCACCTGCTAGTGCTCTCCTCCTCTTAGCACTTAGACCTCTCCTTTCTAGACTTCTACTTCCTGTTTTCTCCAGTACTCTTTCTGTAGTTCTCCGTTTTTGATTCCTGGCTGCCTTATGTTCTGAACAACATCTACATAAGTGTTTTTATGAGTCAAAGATGCCAGAGATCTCTTTATGTAAAGAACTTTTCATCAGTTAAATGTGGGATGTCTTGTCTCTTGATTACCTCCCTTCCCCATTTGTGTGCACAAATCCACGTGCACACCACACACATACACACACACATACACACACACATACACGCCTACCCAAGAATTATGCATCTGATCACTTCTTAACTCATTCTTTGTATTTATAGTTATCTTTGTATTCATAGTTAATTCTTTACTTATTTTCAGAGCATCAAAAATAATTGAGTGTGTAAATCAACAGAAATCTAAGAGAGAAAAAGAACATAAAAAGGGAGATGCTGAGATCTGACAGCTAGACATGAACCATTTAACTCTCTTAGACCCAGCACTCTCTCAAGTGTACTAGCCAAGTCTATACTTGTTCTGAGCAGTTTGTAACTCTCTCTTCTTTCCCACCAGGCCCTCTGCTACATGGTGTCAAGGTGTTTCTGAGTCCAGCTGGTGATCACTTTATAGCCTGAGGCAAAAGGACTGATGGTGTGTGCCCTGCTTTTCCTAGCTTGTGTAATGCAGATGCTATTCCTGCTCTGCTCACTCACATAAATGTTTAATTCTTCCTAGAATCTTACAAAGCTTGAACTGTACCCCAGGAAAGTCAGGCAATAGGGCACCCTCCAGGTAAAGAAAAACTAAAAGGAACAGAAAGTTGGAGACACCTCTCTCTCTCTCTCTCTCTCTCTCTCTTTCTCTCTCTCTCTCTCTCTCTCTCTCTCTCTCTCTCTCTCTCTCATTTGTCTCTCTCACAGATACACTTTGGTTTTCTTTGGATGAAGTTGTTCTCTGTGCGCCAAAACAATATAAACAAAGCCATCTTCTCTTTATACTCTTCATTTCAGCACTACTCTGCTAACTTTTTTTCCTTTGAGTCTCTGCCTTTCCTGAGACCTTCTAGGATCTCTCAAACTTCTAGAACTTCCAATGAAAGGTTGATTTCTGAGGGCCAGAAATCAGACAAGATGATTGCTTTCTGATTCCCCAAAGCCATATTTTCTCAAGGCCTGCTGAATAGATTTAATCTTCATCTTGAGCTTTGACCAGGGCAAAGAGGACAACGTGAAAACAGGGGAACTGAATCCCTCTGCATTACACAGAGTCTGAACTGTGTGACCATTTCAGGCCACCAGTCCCTGTGAGAATGTCGTGCATTCTATGGTCCATCAATTTTAAGAACTCCCAGCCAGCATAAAATGAGAAAGAGGTTTATTGAGAATTTGGGGTAATACTACTCTCAGAGGGAAAACATTTCAGCTATTGGAAATATAATTTCCAGTTTCTTAATTTGAAAGTTCAGTGAGTGATTCTTATGTAATTCTCTCCCATCTTGTTGTGCGTTTATGTGTGATTTTACATAGTGGCTTTTCTGGGGGGCCCTGAAACGTTGCGCACCTTACAGGTTTGTGATCACGGTCTCTCCAGCAGGCAAAAGAAATGCCTGGGGCCTTTTCAGTTTTTTTAGAGGAGAAACAAGTGTAAGGCTGTTAGTCTGATTCTAACTTTTACTGCATTTCTCCTGAGAATCACTCCACAGCAAGAGCAGCAATCTCTTCCCAGGAAAGTCTCAGGATGCAAGATAAAATAGTTCAGTTCATACCAGTAGACAGGGCTTTTAAAGCTTTCTGTACAGCATGGCTGGTTTCCTGAGGCCAGGGCAGAGGAATCCGTGAACTGGGCTGCCTGTGCGAAGCCCCAGCAGTGAACATGTACATTGGACTCACCCCTGGAGTGTTGAAGATTCCTGGGCTTGCCAGAGTCTGCTGCCTGAGGACTCCTGCAGATGGGCCTGAGAGGCTGCCTCTTTAAGGAATTCCCTGTGAGATTTTTCCTAGTTTGGGAGCCACAGATTTAGAAGGATATTTAGGATGAGTAAAGGTGTAACTGAACAGATAGGTATTAAGACCGTAATTATGGGAAAATAATTGAATGGTGTCTGCATCACAGACTGTTACTTCTGAAATACACTTTTCTTGTCATCTACTACACGCCTCAATTTTAAAAATGCCAACCACAGCAACCCAAGGAAAAACAGTTTGTCAGACTTGTATGTCAGCATCTGTCCCTCCATACCAGGGATGAGCAAACTTTTTCTATAGGACAAAAGTAGTAAATATTTAAAACTTTGAAGGCATATAACACCCATGGCAACGAGACTCTGCCATTGCAGCAGAAAGCAGTCACAGACAAGAAGTAAATATTTGGACATGTGTCCCAATTAAATGTCATTTTTAAATACTGAAATTTGAATTTTATATGGTTTTCATGTACAATATAATATTGCTTTTGTTGAAATTTTTTTAACCACTTAAAAAGGCAAAACCCATTCTTAGCTATGAGCTGTACAAAATCAGGCAGAAGGTCAAATTTGGCCCATGTGACACAGATTGCCAACCCCTCTTCTACTGTTCTGTTCTGTTGGTTCCAACTTAAATATGGAAAACAATAAACAGCAATCTTAGGGAATAATTATACGCACAATATAATCATATATATATATACATATATGATATAATCCAAAATTTTTGTTCAGAGAAGACATCTGTGGTAAATTTCAAATCTTACATTTTACAAGCAAAAACTCTTAGAGCTGAATATAGCAGAAAGAGAAGGACTAAAAGAAATTAACATTTAGTGAGTACATGATGTATCTGCACACAGTTCAACAGTCAAAAGCAGGCAACTAGAGCATCTAAAAGTAATGAGCGTTAACAGTAAAAGCAAATCTAAATCATTATTGATTTTTATCAGTGTAATAATCATTTCCTAAACAGTGACCTCCCCTTTACTCTTTAGTATTGTATTGTTCTGCTTTGTTGTTCCAGTGTAGTGCTGGACATATAACAGCTATCAAATTAAATTCTTTATTTTGCTTTTTACTCAAAGGAGCTGGTACATTAAATAGAAATCTACAAAAGGAGAATCATCCTTCCTGTATCTGTGGTCTCTCTCTCTTTCTCTCTACACACACACATACTCTCTCGCTCTCTCTCTCTCTCTCTCTCACACACACACACACACACACACACACAAAGAATTCAGCCCTTTATGAAGTCTCAAGGAATATCAAATTATCTGCTGATCTTATTTGGCTTTTCACTATCAAATTTGTAGAGTTGTCAGTGGATCCATGAAACAGTCACACTCTGACCATCCCTTTAGAGTACTTGATTTTAGTTTATTCCTTGAGTTTAGTTGCATTGATTTGCCTTTCTGAAATTATTTGACTGGTTTTTAAACTATGTGTTAAGGAATACTGATGTTCCTGAAACTGGCCTTAGCTTTTAAGCCACTAAAATGGAATACTGCTAATCTTTTCCTGATTTATATGGGGATATTTATATTACCTAGTAGGATTTTGTCGATTGAAGGTTGTCCCATAAAATATTCTTAAATTATTTTTGGTGTCTGCACCATTTTTCTAAATTAAAACCTAACAATTCACTGAAGGATAAGCACAAAATCACATAATCAAATATTTTGCTTTCTGAATTTAGATTTGCCACTCAAACAGTTTTGGGAATCCGTGTCCTGGATTGTTATTTGGAAAATTTAGTAGTGTCTTTTCCAGAAAAGAGAGATGAAATCTGCATGATTTTGATTAAATCTGATGAAATTACTTTAGAATATTTCTTCAACCAAATATCATTTTAAATGCATTATGTTTCTTCAACCCTGAGAAAAATGTATTTGTGCTAGTTTAGGAATAATTATATACTCCTATTAACCTATACTCAGACAGGCACTTTCCTCCAATTATTCCTGAACACATTTTACACCCACATGTTCACAAGCACCACACACTCATACACTGCTCACATCCCTTTTATCTTTCCAGTACTTCTCATCCTTACATTGCTTTATGACTTCTGACTTTGGCTACTTTGATGTTGAGAAGGACAGATTTCTCAATGGATTGAGTTGGTAGAGGGTGTGGTCAAGTCCTTCATTCTTGAAATTCCATCTGTTTTGACTAATATGGATCCAACTTAGTCATGCTCCTTCCAGTGTTTACCTAGTGCCACCTTAGCCATGCAGTCACATGTGGCCAGCACCCCGATTTCCACAGCAATGGCCCATGGCTCTGTTCTGTGATAGCACACAACATATCTCTAGGTAGATACTCCCGTAAATTAAGAGTTGAACTTAGAGACAAAACTTTTTCATTATCGCTAATGAAAGTACCTTGATCACCAGCCCAAGTCTGAATCTAAAACCCTTTGTTCATCTGGAATTATTTCAGGACCAGAAATACTGGTTTTAAAATCCCTGAAACATGTTTGGTTCCCTGATTCTTAAAAGAGAACTAAAGCTCATCACTCCATTGTCAGGAGTGACAACTCCAGACTTTAGGGAATCTGAAGCTTTTCTGTAGCCAGCCACCTTTGTGGTCATATGCTTTTGTCTACTCACTTATTCTCAGATTTGTGGAATGCCTGGTGACCACCTCTCAGAATGATCACAGCATTTCCTATAAAAATGCAGCCTTTTATAGTGAATATATTTCAAGATCCACGAGCCAAAACAAACTGTGTGCCCATCCTGAGCACCAACAAGGCTGATTTCTTTCCTTTTTGGGTGGGGGGTGGTGTGTGGGGTGTGACTCTACTTTAGGCTATTGCAATCCTGGTAACTTTTACTTCTTGTTTTTATTTTTCCCTGTGGCGTGATTTGCTTGGTTTCTATGATCTCCCTATGCCCCGCTCTATTACCTTCTCCTTTGCTTCAGGACATTCTCCCTCATGCTGTCCTTCCTTCACATCTTCCCTGTGGTCTGTCTCCTCTGCCCCTCAACGCATCAGGTCAGGCAGAGCGACCAAGGACCACTTCTAAGTTTGCCTGTTTGTGAAATCACATGCCAAAAAGAGATGATTTGAGAGTTTTAACTTCATTCACCTTGAAATTGAAAGTTTTTTAGGCAACCAGGAAACTAAAACTGCTTTAGCAGTTAAGATATTGGTATAATTAGATTTGGCCTTCCAGAAACCAACATTATTTTAAATTAGTACACAAGGAAGGAAAAAATGAGGAGTTTTGAAAACCTAGCAATTTATGGAACATATTTTCAAGACCTCCTGCTTAGAACTTTCCCAATTATTATCTGAAAAAGTGGGTCATTATTGTCCTCATCAAGAATTGGATCAGCAAGTTTAGAAGTCCACTTAGCTTTCCGCAAAAGCACCCAAAGACTTATAGTTTGCCTTGTACTCAGTCCAGGATTAGGGTGCATGTGTGTGTGTGTGTGTGTGTGTGTGTGTGTGTGTGTGTGTGTGTGCTTTATAAACATAATGTATGTAAGATTTTATAAATTATAATGCCTTTTTATCCATACCTGCATTTTTAATGTCACATCAAGACTCACATATTAGTAAGAATGATTTTCTGTCACAGTACTCACTCACTTCCTATTGCCCCAGACATTCAGACAAATTAAGTCAGAGCTGTGCAAAATGTGACATTTGAATTTGTCACCTCTGCCTTCCCCTCACAGTGTCCTCTTCTTCCATTCTAGTCTGCCAGGTTTCCAAGAACCAATTCCCACAACTACCCATTCTGATTGCCTGCAAGCTGAGAAATCCCTTAGGTTTTAATCAAAAATTAAGACATTAGCTGATAAAAGGTAGAACCACTTGCATTAATATTTGCATTGTAAAAGGAGTCTTAATGGAAAAATAATTAAGCTTTAAAGATTGATATCTTTAAGGCAATTTATCCTGCCTGGCAATCTGTCAAATCTCCCCACACAAAGCCTCTGCTTTGCATCACCTTCCCTACCCACACTTCAAGTTGCCACATATAATCTCAATGTAATTCTGCAACAAGACAACAAAAATACGTGATGGGATATCTCTGAATCCTACATGAGATGATCTGAAGAAATTTTAAATCTCTCATTTTTTTATACATCAATTTACTCTTAGAGAATCTTCCAGCTCTTTAAGGTCAGTCACCATCCACCTGTCATCCTCCAAGTTCTCTAACAGTTTATCTACCCATTAAAGTTGCTCTGTAACAAAATTCACCTGTAATGGAGCAACGAAAGGTGATGTGCACTTCTGTGGACAACTTTGCATGTAAATAACCTATTCTCAATAACTTTTATAATATGAAAATCTAGTGATCATACTGGGCAACACAGAGCAAATCATAGGATGGGGAGGAAAGTAAAGGACAGCTAACAATTGGGAGTTCAGACCCAGGCTTTGTTTGGAGTTCTAAGCAGGCGAGAACATAGTTCACATAGGATTTTGTCAGGAACTTAGTATCTAGAATTGGTAGGTATGATGGAGGTCAATCACAGAAACAGAACTGAGTCTTTGAAAATATAGTATAATGGATTAAAACATTATACTATTCCACCTCCTTCCCTCTCTTTATTTTTCTGTACTGAAAATTGAATCCAAGGGTACTTTACCACTGAGCCCGAGCCACAACCCCAGTCATTTTTATTTTATGTTTTTTTTTTTTTTTATTCTGAGATAGGTCTTGCTAATTTGCTTAGACTGTCTTTCAATCTGTGATCCTCCTTCCTCATCCACCTGAATCACTGGGATTACAGGCATGCTAGCCTGGCTAAAACATTAGACCATGTACTATCTATATGATTTTAGAAAGTTCCTTAACTTCACTAAACTTCATTTACTTCATTTGTAAAGAAAGAGAATGTAAACTTACAAAGATGAATGAACTAGCATAGGTAAGTAGTCATGTGATACAAAGTAGTACCCAACAAATAGAGCCTGAATTGTTAACTCAGGAATGGAAATCTAGTTCAATACAGAATGCACATTCCCCTCAATATAATTTAACTTTCTTCCTTTAATCTCCCCTAATCCCAGGCCAAGTTGACTCCTGCAAGCTGGAGTGATTTGAACTCCTTTGATAGAAGAAAAGGGATGCTCATATGGATGTCAGACTACTAAGATCATATAAATGGATACCAAATGTAGGAATTCCTGAGCATCACCTTAGGGACTTTATGAACATGGATTCCTAGATCTTAACCCTGTATATTCTGATTCAGCAAGTCTATGAAGGATCCAGTCAGTGATTTGCATGGACAGCAGCTCCCATTGTGATTCCTATGTAGATGATTTATGGATCACACTTTAAGAAACACTAGAAAAGATGCTGACAGGATCCTAACATGAGTTAATCACTACATATGGGCAGTATATTTGCATAATTTTTCTTAAGTGAAAGCAAAAGGGAAAATACATTGATTACATAGCTATATTTTTGAAACAAAAAAAAAAGAAAATTTAAAAAGTCATCTGCAGAGTCCTTTTTTTTTTAATCCTGGAAAATATCTGGTGTAAAGAGTCCTTTAATAAAGGATATTGATCAATGTGATAGACAGCATATTTGACTGAAGTTTATGAAATGCATAGAAAATGTGTTCAAAAGGGTAATGTTTTTAATAGTCTTTATAGAAAAGCTGTGGTCTCACTTCAGTGAAGCCATTTCTAGGAAGCGCTGAAATAATTATGGTCCAAATGGCTTGCATTCTAAATACGTGATCCTTGGATGGAATCCAGAGACTCTTAAATAAATGGATAGTCATATGCGAGTAGATATGCCTTGCAATTATCAAGCGTCTTAAACAAGCATTTGACAGGTCCTGGGTTGAAATCCATTAGCGACTGAATCTCTGGACAGTTGTGCTGTGTGGTTGCAGTAAAGGCCTACGTGACAGAATGGGAGGCAGGGGTGAAACCTCCCAAGCACACTGGCCAGCTACCCAGAGTAAGATGAAATGGCCCCAGCACAGAGCTGAGAAGTTACACAACCTTTCTCTCTGGTATAAATAAATGATTGAGTACATTTAAGTGCTTCATTGAGATCCAAAATTTCTGCTCCACGTAACAAGGAAAAAATAAGTACT
Organism: Sciurus carolinensis; assembly: GCF_902686445.1. NCBI lineage: Eukaryota > Metazoa > Chordata > Mammalia > Rodentia > Sciuridae > Sciurus > Sciurus carolinensis. The sequence continues at coordinate 76,898,656 of NC_062221.1, forward strand.
GAACCTGATATTTTCACATGACAGGCATTAGTTATCACCTATTCTCTCTACCCATAAAAGTTCTCCATATAGACTCTATTAATTATATACATTTGAGCACGGAGGACTTAGCTCAGTGAAGAGCACTTGCCTAGCATGCGTGAGGCCCTGGGTTTAATCCCCAGGGCTGAAAAACAATGTATATATATATGCATTTGAGAGGATGGTTTTATGATTTATGCCTGTTAGCAACTCCTACTGAGGGGAGAAGTACTAAACCACTAGGAAACTAAAATTTCCCAGTGAGACAGAAAGATAAGCTGACTTTTCTTGGTCTGAAGGAATGTAAAAAAAGAAATGAACTAGAACAAAGGGTAAATTATTTATTTCTACCTGCACTGCAGACCTCTCCCCATTTCTTTTAAGACTCATAGTTCATATCATTTAGGAAACTTGGTTTGGGATCATTCCCAAAATATTCATCTATAAAGGGACCTGACAAAAGGAGGGCACTGTGGTTTTTTGGTAATGATGCTACATCAAGTTTTACAGTCCAGACCAGTAGGAAAGGTGATGGTAACAACCAGATGAGGGTCAAGTTCATGGTTTAGCCCAACTTCGGTTCTTGCTGGGGACAGAGTACAATCTGACTGACAGTGGCAAGGACCAAAGAGCTATCAGGCAAACTGATTCCACAGAGGGAAGAATAGGTAGGGAAAAAATGGACCTACAATGTTATTAACAGTCTTACTTTGGGGTTATAGGATCAGTGAGTAGTTAGGGAATTTACCTCTCATATTATGTTACCTTACCCTGCTTGAATTTTTGACACAGATCATGTATTACCTTTATAATAAGAGAGTTTAAAAAAGTGGAATTGTATTCAATAATTTCAGTATAGGAGGAAGATCTACCTACAGCTACTGCCACCTCTGAGATCCAGACCTCTGTCAGCAGTGGAGAAAGGGCCTCTAACCATTGGCCAGATCCAGTCCTCCTGCTTAGCCTGGGCCTGCAGTTTCCATTCTTGAAAACCACAAGAGGGCAGCAAAGGAGGTAGATTGGATGGAGCACAATGCCAATGTGCAATCACTGGAACCCCTAAATGGCCACTTAATTAGAAAATTTTCCTAATTTTATAAAATATCAACTTGCTTGCCACTATTCTTCCTGTCATTTGGAATTGCTGTCTTATTTCCCTTAATTTGTCTTTCTTATGCCAGCAGTAGAAAAATCTCAAAGATTTTTTTTTTTTTTTTTTTTTTTTTTTTTTATTGTGAGAAACTTGCCCTTAGGACACAGCTACTGGGGCAGGTAGATCTTCCTCCTATACTGAAATTATTGAATACAATTCCACTTTTTTAAACTCTCTTATTATAAAGGTAATACATGATCTGTGTCAAAAATTCAAGCAGGGTAAGGTAACATAATATGAGAGGTAATTCCCTAACTACTCACTGATCCTATAACCCCAAAGTAAGACTGTTAATAACATTGTAGAGACATCATACGTATACAACTAAATGTATTAAAAATCATATATATTATACATATAGATTGATATAGATGCATCATTGTGTGAATAACTTTTCTAACACAAAGAACATACTGTATATAGTATTCCAGACTATACATAGCATTCCATATTTTTATGACTAGATGACATTACATTATATGAATTAAATTTTCTTATGTGAATTAACTTATATAAACAGCATGACACATAGGAAGTACCTAATAAGTACTATGTATAACAATACTAAATTTTTTCAGAAAATTCTTTCCTTCCTTTGCTTTATGATTTTTCAACTCCATCGCCTCTCTGGAAAATAAAGATTAGTTTCACTATCTACAATTTTCATTTGGTAGCGGTCATACTGTACTTATTCTGCTCTATTTCTTCCACACAACATTATGTTTGTGCAGTTTTCATGCTGCCACTTATAACTGTCATTTATTCATTTTCTTTGTTGTATAATATTTCACTGTGTGAAAGTACAATTTATTAGCTCTAATCATAATATGGGTGCTTCCTGTGTTGCAGTGAATATCACTGCACACAGTAATGAAATTGCTATATAATATGTATATTACAGATTTAGTAGATATTGCCAAACCATTTCCCAAAATGGCAGATCATCCTATTGGCTTTAAAAATTCAACTTTTAAAGGCATTTGTCCTATATATACCATATCTATTTTTTGTCTTGTTATTTATATATTAATTTTGTGGACAAGAGTTTTGTGCTATGGAAAAATTTTTACTTTTTATATAGTCACAATGATAAATCTCTTTTTTTATGATTTATTCATTTTCTAAACAACGTTTAGAAAAGTGTTCTTTTCTTTAATATTATCAAACTCTTATGATTTGTATATGAGGTGTCCCCCAAAGTTCCTGTTAATGCAGGAATATTCAGAGGTGAAATGATTGTATTGTAAGAACTGTAGTGTAAGCAGTCCATCCTATTTTGAATGAACCGACTAGGTGGTAACTATAGTCAGATGGGATGTGGCTGCAGGAGATGGGTCACTTGGAGTGTGCCCTGGAATGGTGCATCTTCCCTACAACCACCCCTCTTCCTGAACTAGATGTGAACTGAGTAACTTTCCTCCAATGGACACTTCTACCATATCCAAGTTGATCATCTATGGACTGAGATCCTGAAAACCATGAACTCCAAACAAACATTTCCTCCTCAAAATTGTTCTTTTCATGTATTTCAGTTATAGCAAAGCTAAAACTGGCTAAAATACTATTGCTTTGACTTTTAGTACTTTATGGCTTAATATTTAATTTTGTAACCTTTGATTCATCTGAATATGTTTTGGTGAATGACATGAAGTTATTATTTTTTTTTAAAAACAATGTTCCAACATCATTTCAGCTTCAATAAGAGAAAAACACAATCCAAAAGGTAGCTAGTTACAATAACATACAAGTATGGTTTTTCTAACTATGACTAATATCAGTTAAATTATAATAAAATGGACCATATTGACTAGAAATAAGAAAAGACAGCATCATAATAAACCTAACATAAAATTACACAGGGGAAAAAAATCACTCGTGGATAAATAAGATGTGAATGTGATTGATTATTCCTGGAGAGAAAGATCAAGATGGCAAAAATATATCCCTCTAACTTATCTATGAATCCAAAATAAATACAATCAAAAATAACAAATACTTATATTTGCTTTGTAAAAGAATTCTAAAATTCATAGGAAATAAATATGTGGAACAAATCAGGAAGTTTCTGAGAAATAACTATTTATATCAGTAATTAAAATGTATTATAAAGCTATGATAATTAAAATAATAACATACTGACCCAGAAGCAGATAAAAAGAATTTAAAAAAACAAAATACAGCCAGAGTCAAGAAAAAAAATCAAGTTTTAAATAAGATAAACATTTAAAATGACTGAGAAAAATATGATTAATAGCTTTAAAACTAGCAGACAAAATTCAAATATTGTTCCCAACACCTTCAGTCAGTTTCCTTTATTTCCACATGAACTGAAGGCAAAGTCTTCTAGAGCTGTCTGATGATGTTTATCCCTGATGAGAATGTAAGTTCCCTGAGAGTGAGGAGCCACATCTTTCTTCTCCTTCCTGTTTCTTGCACTTCCTGACTGAACTGCTGGCTGGTACATGGCTGCAGTAGATACTTGCCAAATGACTACTTATAATTATACTAAGAAACTGTGCTTTACTATGCAGACCACAATCAACTTCCATATACATTTTAATGTATTCAGGTCTTTTTCTCCTAAAAGTTAATACTTTATTCAACATTCAGAGATATCCCATCTCCATCCCCTTCACTTGCTCCATGGCTAATTTTTCTTTTTGCCTATAGTTATCGACTCCTGATTTTAAAGACCTGGAAAAAATAAATTAATGGGTAAAGAAATGAAGCATGGGGAGGGGGCAAGTCGCTTTATACCTCATTTGTGTGCCATTGTTTAGAAGGAGTCTCTATTTGAATGTCCTTTAAACATTCAAATTCAACAGATACAAAAATCTCAATTTATCCCTCTTGCCCCTACCTCATTAAAATACCATCCAGGGGCATTAAAATATCACCCAACACCACTTTAATTAGTGAGGAGTTGGTGCAAGCAGCCCCTTCCCTCCACTCATCAGACTAAGACAGTCTTGTGAACTTCCTCCATTTCAACCATTTAAACCTCTGTGGTGGCCTTTTCTTCTCCCTTTGTTTTTATTTAAAAAGAAGTAGAGGAAACATCCTCATGCAGCGCTTTTAAATGAAGTGACTTGTCAAGTCAGAGACTGTAGCAGTAATCTGAAAGGCAGTAAATTTAGCGACCCTCACTTGCACTGACAGCCTGTCGAGCTCTTGAAACATAAATAGCAGTGGAGACAAATCGCTGCTGTTTTCCTATTAAGCTTTGGCCCACTGGCCTCATAGCCTTTCAGGAGCGCGTGGGCCCAGCCTGGGAGAGCAGCTGCTTTTAAGAGCAGGCGGGAGCTCTCTGGTTGGCTCCTGCTCCGCCTGGAGGTGTGCTCCTGACACTGCAGTTGGGCCCCACCCCACTGTGATCCATCAGCTTCACAGAAAGTCTAGAAATCCTGGGCCTGAACTGAGGGGTACTGGTAAGCAGAGGCCTGTGATCCAAAGTGAACATCAAGAAGGCAATTTCTAGCTCATGCATTTTGGACTCAAATCAAGAAACCAGTTGCCAGACCCCTTATTACTGTTGTGTCGACCCTGATTAACCACCAAAGGCCCCCACCTTATGTTAAATAGAAACATGTTAAGAACATCCCTTTAGTTCCTGCTTAAACCATTTTTTTTTCCTGCTCTGCTCCCAACCCTTACCCTTATGTTTCTCTTCATTACTTATGTATTGACTTTAAGCAAGAGCAGTTCTCTAAATTGGATCAAACAGCTCATTCAGCACAGCCTACCAGAAGAAGTGGAACTGGGATTTTGGGGTGAGCCCAAATGAGGTCACGACAACATTAGGACCGGTAAAGAAAGAGTGGAGGACCAGATGGGGTTATCATCTTCTGCTTTGTTTTAATTACATTTCAGAGGCCTCTCTGGCAGCCACAAAACCCTGCCTAGCAATCCTTCCACAGTGCAATTGCCCTGCTGAGTTTAACACACTCACTTACAAAAATGCCAATTGATTTATGTGACTCTCGAAAACAGCAACCGCTGCTCTCATCTCTCTTGATATTTAATCCTCAGCCATGGCAAAAACACTAATGACAAGTCAGGTATTACCCCCGCAGCTCTGATGACAATGGCAAAAGATCTTGGTTGTTGCTGCCTCTGTCCAGCAATTCAAATTTTTCCCTACCTCCCCTATTAAGAAGCAGGCTGGAAAACAACCAACAACTGCAGGAATCCTTATTTCTGTCTTATTCCCTCAAAACTCTTTTTAAGTATTTTTGGTATATATTATTTTCCTCTTTTTAAGTTTTACCTCTTTTGCATCTTCTACCCCATGCCTTTGGGTAGTAAAAGTGAAATAGGACAGTGCGTGCTTGCTTTATGACATAGTGATTATATTAGTCCATTTTCCACTGCTACAAAAAATACCTGAGGCTAGCTTATATATAAAGAAAAGAGGTTTATTTTAGCTCATAGTTGTGGAGGCTGGAAGTCCAAACAGTATTGCAGTCACTCTGCTAAGGGTCCCCTGGTTACATCAGATCATGGTAGATGGCATCATGGTAGGCGCATGTGAAAAAGGGAGGAGTCACAGGGCTAGAGAAGGAGAGAGAGAAACGGGCCGGTAGGGGCCAGGCTCGCTCTCTCATAACAACCTTCCATCCAGAACTAATATGAGAATTAATCTGCATCCCACATAAATACATAAATTTCTTCTAAGGACAGTGCCCGTAATGACTCAATCACTTCCCACGAGGCTCGACCTCTTAAAGGTTCCACATTACCTTCCCTAATGTCACCACTTTGGAAACCAAATTTCCAACACATGAGTCCTTGGGGGACATGCTCAAATCATATCCAACACATGACAGTGCTATATCAGATGAATGTTAGGAAACCCCTACTGTGGTGGTTTGAATTACCATTGGTGTGCAGGAAACACATTCAAATCTAGATTCAACATGAACTTCTTATCAACCCTGTATTTCCAAGTACCTATGGAAGGTACTTGACAGAATATCCCCAGAACACCTGAAACAAATATGTCAAGAATGACAGTCAATAATTTACTCCAAATTAAGCACTTCTCCTTAATTTCCCAAGTGGTACCAACTGCATTTGCACCAGGAGGTCACTAGCTCCCAACCAACACACTACATTTTTTAAATATATTTTTTCATTCTTGAGAATGTCAGCATTTTTGTGCAACAGTGGGTTTATATTGCTAATGGAGGAGCTCCTAAAAAAATGAGTGCAGACTAAATTTTTAAATACCAATTTTTTCTCATTTATTGCTTTATTTGATTCTCTCAATAAGGAAGTTCAATGAAGTGGGCAAACCACAAAAAAGATGAAGTCTCTCTTTATACCTCCTTTATCTGTAACTGAGTTTCATTGCTTTGGAAATTCCCCAAGGGCCCCATTCTCAGCCTCCCAGTATACTCTGAAGAAAGTAATAGAACAGATGCAAAGAAGTAAGAATTCAGCAAAGTCTAGCATTTCCCAGCAATTCAATGATAAAAGAAAGCATGCCTAGTTAGTAATACGGGCTCCAAATATCCACAGACCTGGTTTAAACCTCAGCTCTCCCTGACTATTATTATAAACTCAGGAAAGTTCCTTGTCCACTCCAGATATGTGTTTCCTTATGTTCCACATCTGTAAGCAAACCCCATAGCATCATGAATTAAATAATATATCTTGAGTGTTATTACTCAGTGTATTAGTACAATTCCTGGAGAGTGTTTATTAAGTGATAGCTCATTCAACATTCATTCTACACCGTTTCTGGAACTTCCAGTAGTTTCTAACATTGTCCTGCACTCTGGTGGTAAGTGATGGGCAAAACCAGATGAGGTCCCTTCAGTGGTAAAGTCTTACAGTATAACCATAGCTATTCTTAGTGCAATTTCCCTCAGAGAACTAAACAAGGGGATCTAAACTTCAAGCATAGAATTTAGAAGACCAGAACAATTTATAATCAGTGATAACAAGTATATAGTAAAGGTTTAGATTAGCAAAGAATACCATGACCCAGGACAAACATGATGTGCAGGTGGCAGTCTCAGATCAGATGCTGAACTCAAACTGTCAGCTAGGAAAAAAAAAAAGTATGTGAAGCAAAATTTCAAATCATAATGAATTGGATCTTTCAAGATGCCAGGAAAAAATAATGCCAGAGTGTTCTTCATTTTGCCCATGCACATTCATTGAACCAAAGCCAGTTATGAATTTTGCCTGACATTGTGCTTGTCACTGGTTTTTAGGTACTATAATTATACCCTTGCAGACTGCAGAAGGCATGGACCAATATACCAAATCCACAACCTGCTGTATCTTACTGTTTACAAAGGGAATATTACTATATCTCAGTGACTTACCCCTTGCATCTCAAATATCTTAATAGTCAAATGCCTCTTTCTTAGGGAACTCTTCCTCCTTTCATTTCCATTCCTCAGGCTTAAAATCATCCTCATTGCATCACCTCTGTGTTTTTTTTTTTCCTTTACTCCCTTCAATGCATTGTTCTTCCATATTCTTCTATGATTGTTGCTCTGGCAACTGTGACTGCTCCCTCCCCACCTTCTTTTCATCAGGATCACTTACCACTCCTCACTCCTCCCTTTCAATGATGAAAAGTGGGGATGAGAAGTGGTTTCCACCTTTGGACAGCAACATTGTCAAATACTAAAGGCTGTCTCAGGTGAAATATGCAGCTGAGAAACAAAATCTTCAAAGGATCTGGAGGGAGACATGGCTGGAGATACAAACAGAACTCTATCACAGTCATGCTTTCTGGAGTCTTTCTGTTCTTTCTCTCTTCCTTTTCTTAGGATTTGTGAATAGACCATGCTATGCAGAAAAGTAAGAAAGGGAACAAAACCAGAAATAGGTGAGCATGTCCTTAGGAAGAAAAGAAAGAAAAGTAAACATAAAACATATTGCAAGAACAGACACTTGTTACAGCATTTGAAATTCACCTAGGAAACTTCAAATGGCATCACTGATTTTGTGATCCTGCTTTTCTTTTATTGTTATAGGTAGAAGTTCATAGCTTGCTTGTGCTTACTTTCTTTTCTCTCATCTCCAAACCCAGAGTCATACAACACACACATACCTATACACATACCCTGCAGGATGAATTCCAGTTCTTGCTTTTCTTTAAACTACATGTGTTTGTGTTGATAGCTAATGTGTTTACAGCCACTTACTTACATGTAAATATTCAAATTGAGTTAGGGGGATGTCAGTGCTATTCCAAACACATCTTTGCTTTAGAAAAACATTGATGTACTGAGAAGTTATAAGTCTCATCTCAAAATAGTAAAAAAAAAAAAAATTTATCTGTTTCCTAATGTCCTTAGAATTCTACATTTACTGAAATACTCAAATTTAGCAAGTTCCCTAAATGGTATTTCTTACATCTCAAATAAAGGGAAAGAAAGACAGATATCATAACTATTATTAGGGTAATTGATTTTTTAAGAAATCTTTTTGATGCAAATAAAAGACAAGTTTTCATATCCTGGGAAAATTTCAAGAATAGTGTTCAGTTTAGTGAGTAAATATTAGTAGGTTAATGAATCTGCATGATGTTTCCTAAAAGTTCAGAGCAGAAGCTTATACATAAATAAGTAACTTTGTGTGGGACAGAAGAAAGAGAAGAGAAGAAAGAGGAAAGAGTGGGAAGGGATGAGGAAAAGAGAGGAAGGAGAAAAGGATAGGGAAAGAGAAAGAAACACCAAGGAAATTAATTCCAATGAATGCTTGCTTAGGAACACCTGGTTGACCGTGGATTCTCAATAAATGAACATTTTGAGTGCGAACTACAGATTTCATCAAAATGTCTTCCTCTGAAGGCATTGTACTCAGAAGGCAGCACCTGCAGACTTTAATTGGAGTTACCCTGGCTGACTTTCCTTCACATTGGGGAACACAAAGAGAACACTTTTCTCGTGTCATGAGCTCTAGGCTCTTCTTTCTGACTTATAAAGAAATATTAAAAGAACTAATATGTACAACTTGAGTAAATGGTGTCTAAGAAGGGATATGCTAATTATGCACAAGAGTTTGAAAGGTACAGACACTGAGGAGGAGGAGAAGTTATTTAGCACGGTAGCTGAATATTGCCAGGAGACACCAAAGCACATTAAGCGAAGAGAGATTTAAACTAAACACTAGATCCCAGAATAAATATAACATTCGGCTACATGAGCAAGCTTGTGGAAACTGGTTGAGATGTTTAAAATGCCAAAATATTGAAATTTGCATTTCAAGTAAATATTTATACAAGGTCAGGAAATAATAGGAATCGGAAGGACCTGAGCTGTAGTCAGAGGGGAAAATCTTCAGAGAACTTCAACAACAGGTTATGCATTTCTGGTCTGAGGATCTTAAGTTCAGAGAGTCCAGGAAATCATGGCTGGATCCCAGCCAAACTGACTTGAAAGAACTGGAGAACAGGTACACCCATGACACAAGCATACGGGGCAAAAGGGGAAAAGGAGAATCTGAGTGCGTTTTAGAATTTTCTGTCTCAAAATTAATGTGATCTATTCCATGCCTTAAAACAAGAACTACCATTGTAAAAGGAAAAGGACCGCACATCATAAGACCTGTGTTTGTGGGCGCCTCCACTGGTTTCTGAAACAGTGACTCCATGCAGCAGTCACATCGTCAGGACATGGCTAATGAACTTCTGTCCCTAAGAGCAGAGTTCTCCACACACCCGTTCTCCCCAACAAAGTGGTGCTCTATTAGAATCATTTAAAGGGAAAGGGTTTTTATGACAGCATCTCTCCCAGAAATGCTGACCACCTTGGGTTATCTTGCTCCATTCTCTTAAGCCGTGTGAAGTGTTGGATCTGACGAGTTCTGCTATGTTTCTTAACTCAATTTATTAAGGTTGCCAAACCAAAATTACTATACACCTTCAAATAAGATTTACAGATATGGAATCATCTTTACATCTTCTCATTATAATCTAGTACCACTCTCAAAATCAAAAGTGCTATTTTACTGTCTATTCCACCTCTGTACTCCAGGTTTCTAATTAACTCACACCTATTTCAGCCTGTTAAATAAAAACTAATTGTCAACATTGCCTTTAGTTTTCAGGGTACTGATGTTCAGCTAGAAAATCTGTGGAATCAAACAAATACATGATGTATCCAAAAATGTATGTCAAAGCACAAGATATTTTTTTTCCCTCCAAGTCCAAATGCTGCCCAGTTACACCAATAAAGTGGGTTATTACTCTTTCTGAGATTTCTGTTTTCTTTCCTACTGCTTTTCACTCCTGTAACAAAATCAGATCTGACTACTTGCTTGAAAGAGGGGAAAGAAGAAGAAAAGAACACAGACAGGAAAAATAGCTTAATCTTTTATAAATAACATTCAGCTGTATACCACAGATCAATTCTAAAACATTTTCAATAGAAGAATGGGCTAGATAATGTGCAGAATTTCAGAATGAAATAATTTTATATTACTATCGCCTGTTTGTTGCTGGGATTGCCAAGTTTCCTCCAAACTAGTGATACTGACATTGACAGAGACTTAAAGCTTAGAGTATTCCTGACAGTTGAGTTATAGAATGTTATCAAAGAGGTCCTATGTTCTGTTGGAAGCCTAGTTAACAGGCTTAGCTGACATATTTAGACAGTGAATTTGTGTCCATGCTGGCTGGCTGTTATGTTGATTTGGCCATCAGGGAATTTCCAGAAAAGGAAAACAGCTTGTGGCATTTCAGCAGAGCTATTAATTGGTACCATTTAATGTAGGATGAGCAGGAGCAAGATTCCATGATGGTGGTGGACTGTATTGTTTAATACCCTCTAGCAGCTCTATCCTTACCCAATTGGCTGTGGAGTCTTGAAATTTGGGGGTGAAGAGGTTTAAATTCAACTGAAGTCCATAGGCCTTCTTAGCCAAGCTCTGGCTCAGCTCTTCCTGCTGTCCAATCTCTTTTTTCTCACCTTCTCGTTCCCCTTTTTTCATTCTCTCCCCTTTCACTCACTTCCTTATCCTTCTTTCTCTCAATCTATTCCAGAAGGTTATTTAATCAGTTATGGTTCACCTGAGGGGAATTTAAACAAACTTTTTTATCTTGAAATTTCTTTACTAAAATGGACATAGTCAAATTTGTAGATCTTTCCAGAGCTGCTATGTCCCCAGCCCTAGGTGCCACAATCTATCACAAAATGCACCATCAGCAGCACATTCTCGTGAATCTAACTCATGGCCTGAAAGTCTCAATGATGATATAGCTTGATACAAAACAAGGAACCCTTAGCAGCAAGACTGGGTTTAACACTTGATTCTTGTGAAAAGAATTCCACATAAGGTGGCAGAATGATTTTGCAGAAGGAAGTTACTTCTCTTTCTAATAGCTACTTTGAGGTAAAAGTGTAACTAATGATGTCAGTGCTTCACCCACACAACTCAGAGTGCTTGACAACTTGTGTGGACCTCCCCACAATCCCTACTTTTTATCAAACCCTTAAATAATGACTAATGCATATAAATATATAAACACTCCAACTTTGTGCCTTATGACCAGGACGACTTTAAATGGAACATGAGCTATCCCCAGAGCTTCCTGAAAGAGTGATCCAAAGTTGCTTTTGGGGGGACTCAGCTTGACATCACACTCTTGCTTGGCTTCCTTCTCTTCCAGGTTCCATCTTTCCACTCCTCTATCAGCATTTCAGGACAACAGTTCCCATTTAATCACTTTTGCAAGACTTTTGTCTTAGGATCTGAGTGTGTGGAATCTGCCCGCAGACAAAGCTCACTGTTGAAGTATTAAAAAGTCATGTCAGTTTATTGCTTTTTAAGAAGAAAAATAAGGCAGCCTGCTGTAACGTAGACTTTAAAAAAAAAATCTTGCAAACTTCTGTTTTTCAGGAAGAGAATTTGAAGGAGAAGAAGAATATCTGGAGATCCTTGGCATCACCAGGGAGCAGTCAGGCAAATATGAGTGCAAAGCCGCCAATGAGGTCTCCTCAGCGGATGTCAAACAAGTCAAGGTCACTGTGAACTGTGAGTATGGTGGCAGCAGCAGCAGGTGCTACATGCTCATGCCTCCACCTCCAGCAAGCTCTAAAGATTCCATTAGCAAAAGAGCATCACAGTCCAAGCAGATGCTCTTTTGGTCAGGGATGCACATTTATACATCGGATACAGCCAAGGGCAGGGCTTGACCATTGAATTTGATAAATCAACTCTACCAATTCTAAATATAACCTATAATACATTTAACAATAGCCTTTGTCTTTTACTCAGGCTGCAGAATTAAGAAAACATGATCAGACAACACTAGCATTTCTGGCACTCACTATTCTGGTCTTTGTGGACACCGAGGTCATATTACTTTGGAAAAAGCAACCATTCATATCTGCTTTAGCTGGAATTTCTATATTAATGCATTGTTTGTCAAAAGGGAATACACCAAGATTATATTTTATCCTCTGCTATTTAACTAATTGGCCCTGGAAACAAATTCAAACCACTGTAGTCAGATGCCATGTGCTCCTGATGGCTATCAGGGATGCCTGATAAGTTAATTTCAGTTATCTATTTGTCCCAAAGTACAGGCATTAGAAAGGAAGATTTCACTAAGATGCATAGGTAAGTGAGCATACTTTGAACTTCTCAGATGAAAGGATCCTTAGATGTAGTTCAAAAGGGGGAGGGAGAGAGAGAGGATCTATAAGATATGTGTCACCAGCCAAGGAATAAAGAGAATTTGTTTACTTTATTCAGTTAGGAGTGTCTTTGTGTATCATTCAAATTTACATTTCTACATCACACAATTGGGGCTAGCAACAGTATCCTGACAGTTCTTCCCTTCTAGGAATTTCACATATATATGTACCACCACACATATACTCTACATACATGCATATACACACATATTCACACATAACACACATATTCACACATACACACAGGCACAAATATCTAAACACATCTTTGAAAGTATACTTTAGGACTGGGGTTGTAGCTCAGTGACAGAGGGCTTGCCTAGCATGTATGAGGCACTGGGTTTGATTGTCAGCACTACATAAAAATAAATAAAGGTCCATCAACAACTAAAAAACAAATTTTTTTTAAATAAAGTATACTGTAGACCATGATGTTATATTCTGTCATCTCATGTCCTCCCAACAGTCACCTATGTGCCAGAGTCTGTATAAAGTCTATACATTCTTCCCCAAAAACCTGACAATATAGGCCTACTTGATGACTCTTTAAAATTTGAGAAACTGAAGCCTAAGGAGATGAAATAGACTATTTAAGCAACATGGAAATCAAATGTAAGAATAAGGAAAGAGTCTCATTTAATTAAAAAATTCATGCTCTCAAGAAGAAGAGAGAAGGAGGAATTTTCAATTCTTCATACCCACTATGTACAGCATAAAATTAAGGGATTTACTTTTTATTTAATCCTCTTAATAAACCTATGAGATAAAAATTATTAGTCTTACTTTAGAAATTAGGAAACAGTTGTGGAAAAAAACAATAAAATTAAAGGTGACTCACCACACACACACACACACACACACACACACACACATATACACACACAAAGAAATTAAGAAATGAGGCTAGAGAGCTGATGAGTCTTGCATGAGATGACCCAGTATGTTAGTCAACCTTCTGTCACTGTGACCAAAATGTTGATAAGAACAACTCTGGATGAAAAAAATTTATTTTGGGCTCATGATTTCAGATATCCATCATCAGCTGATTCCATTGCTCTGGGCCTCAAGTGAGGCAGAACAACATGACAGAAGGGCATGGTGGAGGAAAGCTACTTAGCTCATGACAGCCACATAGGAGAGAAAGAGGAAGGGGTCAGGGACAGATAATCCAAGGCCACACCTCCAGTAATCTACTCCAGTGACCTACTTTCTCTAACCACACCTACAATTATCATCCATTAGTCTATTTAGCTATCAATGGATTAATCCAGCAAATTGATTAATCCAGCAAATGAATTAATCTACTGATCAGGTCACCGCCCTAATTTTTACCTAAAATTCCTACCTCTGTTGCTATGTTGGGGGTCATATATTCAAAACACAATCTTTTTAGGGGACATTCCAGATCCAAAACATAACACCCAGCCTACTCTTGGGGTGTTCAATTACCCAAGACCTTGCTCCAGCCTTTGAGCTTTCTAAAATAGTCAGTGAAATCTTCACAGCATAGATAGAAGAATCCAGTAGATATGGCTGTGCTATGCACGTTTATGGTCCTCATTTGCAAGAGCAAGGGGCTGCATTTGATGAACTGTGAAGTGCTTTTATTCCTAGCTGTCTCCAAATTTTTTAGTAATAGACTTTTGAAATGCCAGTATTACTATTCTTTTCTAGTACTGGGTGTGTTTCAAAGACACATTAATGATCTCAATGTTATAAAATGCTTTAGGTCCTTTTTTCACATGAAAGGCAATTTCTCTGGGTGTTTATATAAGTTTATAATTAGGTTAGTTAGCTTCTTTTATGTACACATAACCATGCCATCATCTTCCACCTCTTTCCTGACTTTTGGAATGAAGATTTCATTTTCTCTTAATTGACCTTCAACTTAATTAGATTTCTGAAAGTCCAATCACAGAGTAAATAGAAAATATTTATACTTCCATTGTATGAAACATCAAAGTGGTCTGGATTGCAGATGGTTCCCAAGATCAAAGCTAGCTGTCTGGGCCCTATTATTATTGGAGCAATTAGACTGACATTGCTCCTTCTTCACTGTCCCCAAAGTGTAATTTAGGACAGAAGAAAATACTGATAATTTTCAAGAAAAGACTTTTATGAAAATGTGAGCTTTTGCTAGTGATGAGTGAACCACAGAAGAATAAAGACAGAACCTAAAGATTCTAAAAAGGCAACTCATAACAAATTATATGGAAAGCTGTCATGAGTCTAATCAAACATCCAATATGCCCTAGCCAGCAGGACCTAGCACATGCCTGATTTTATAAAAATTGCTCAGTAGCTTTTACCAATGATGTAGCAAAACCCCTTAATACACCCTATACTCTTAACATCTCTCCAGACTTCATAAATGATACTGGTTATAATTCAGGAAGAATAATCTAATCAATTTCCTTTGGAATGACCGTTTTACCAAAACTTTCATGAACCACATCTACATTATATTGGAACAAGTCATCACACCAGTTGTCCTCTTCAAACAACTCGTCTAAACATTATTGTGTTAAGTAGAGGAAGTCCCCAGGATTAAATTATGGAAGCAGGTCTGCCTAGCAAAACCCTTGCATATGAAGAGATATCCATTGTCTCTTCTGTGGCTTCAGTTAAGCTTCCTACTATGACAGTGCTCCATTATTTAAACTGATTCCTTTTCCTTTTCAAAACACAGGCTTAGGAATTCAGTGAGGGGATCAGGATGGCTAAGATAACTACTGGCCAAAGAGATTATTGTAAAGAACAGACCCAAATACCACTCAAAATCCCACACTGGTAACTTTCTCCCGCCACCACTTCATTGATTCATTTACTCCGTTGCCAACAGATGTTTGTTCCAGGGCACTGAGAGGCCAGCGCAGTAAACCAGAGAGACATAACAGTTTCGCCTGTCGAGCTCACAAGCTGGATCCTACTGTTTCTTCTTTTTACTTCTCTGTGATAACCCTTCTCTGTGGTAGTTCTACAGCATTGCACATAGCCATTTTACAGGCAAAATCTATTTTCTAAGTGGTAGGAGGTCTTGGAATTTATGGAAAGCTAAATTATTGGCTCAAAATCTCTTCAATTAAATAAGCTTAGTAAAATTAATGAAATAGGACTTCTGTCTTCCTGTACCTTACCCAGAGCATGACTTCTAATTTTTTCTAGTTACCTGCCTAGGGACAGTCTGTCCTTTCATTGCAGATTCTAGGTATACTCCCTCAATTTCAATTCCCAGAGTCCATTAAAAATTTGTACTTATGCCAGGTGCAGTGGCACACACCTGTAATCCCAGTGGCTCCAGAGGAGACAGGAGGATTGTGAGTTCAAAACCAACCTCAGCAACAGCAAGGCGCTAAGCAACTTAGTGAGACCCTGTCTCTAAATAAAATACAAAATAGGCCTGGGGATATGGCTTTGTGGTTGAGAGCCCCTGAGTTTAATCCTCAGTACCAAAAAAAAAAAAAAAAAAATTTGTATTTATAAGTCTGTCTCACTCCAGTGCCCACTATCCCTCATATAATATCTAGCACATAGTAAATGCTCAATAAATACAGGCTATTAATTTTATTTGGACCTTTTCCCTATTTCTGTAGGAATTCTTCCAAAAGCTGCTTCCAGCTCTCAAGTCTATCCCCTTCCCCAATGGTCTGCTAATCTTTCTCCCGTCTTCTGCCTTTTCGTAACTCTCCAAGTAGGTCCACACTGTCACTCCTCATAACTTCTTTTTCCTCTTCTTATCTCCCTTTTCACACAACTCTGCCTCATTCTGCTGTCCAGAGCTAACCAAGCCAACAGGCACAGATGGTGGTAGACATGGGATGCAGGCATTTCTACAGTTCAAGCTCGCATTTGAAAGCCAGCTATTTAGAGGAAGCAGAGGTTACTGCCGAATACACAGTTGGACTTGGAGAAACCAGTTGTCTCCAGATAGTAGATATATATTTTAACTGAACTCTTCAGGGTTTCAATTCCAAAATCACCTAATGAGGAAACTTTAGGAAAATATTGGCTCACTATGGAACAAGACAATGTGAAATAGTAACCTTCTCTATTAGTCATAACTACACCTATTCAGTCCCCATGCTGACCTTTAATTTATTCTTGCATTTGGGAAGGTATCAGAAAAGACACATCCTAGAGTTTGTGAATCTACTATGAGATCTTCAGAGGAAATATTCAAAAAAAAAAAAATCCAGTGTATAATAAATTTCCACCGCAATTTTGACTTGTGGACAAGAACCATGATTTTCTGAGTACTTTCAGAGGACCAAGACAATCCTGATATTTCACATACATTCACTATAATCATCACACTGACAAAAGCCAACCAAGTGGAGAGGTGTAATGGGCCTGGTCTTTCTCAGAGAGGAGGAATAGCGACTTTGTTACAGACTTGTTTAATAAGTTTAGTACTGCTGGTACATGGTGAGTAATTAAAAAAAAAGTAATTGAATCCGTATTACTGTTAGTCTTATTGTTTCTAAATTTTCTGCAGACAGTGCCTTTATTATTGCCCACACCCTCTGCTTCCTCTGCGTTCTTACACCACTGCACACTAACCTTGGAAGATAATCAATATTTCCATGTAGAAAGGACAAAAACAAAGCTCAGAAAATGTAAGCATTCTCTGTCAAAATCAAAAAACTTATGAGAGGCAGACCTGGAACTCTAACCCAGGTCTAACTCCAAAACCCTCTCACGTTTCATGACAATATATTAGTAACAGTAGTTGAAGAAATGAAGTCATTTTAGATATTGAAAGTTCTTTCCTGTGTATGGTTTCATTTGCTATTTACCTTAAAAGCTGTATTTGATATAGGTAGGTAGGTAGGTAGGTACCGTGATATGCATTCATAGGTGAAGGGCTGCAAGAGAACACGTCTATGATAACCACCTAAGTAGCACAGGTGGGAATTAAGCCTGCATCTTCTAAATCCTAATGTGGCATTATATCTACTATATTAATGCATGTTATGACTTTTTTGTTGTTTCCTATGAATAGGAGAAATATGGAACACTTGCTTTTCAAGCTATCAGTGTGTGCTCTCTTAAATGGTATTTTTTTCCTTATTAGGAATCCATTGCTGTTTAAAAGGACTCATTCAAATGGACTTACCAGAGCAGAAAGGTTCAGAGCATGGGTTCCAGAGCATGACAGACAGATCCAAATTTCATACTGCTTCAAACACTGACCATATGAATTGGACAAATTTTAACCCTCTGTAAGCTTGTCTTCTCATTCATAAAATGAGGTTAATAAGACTTAACTCCTTGGCTATTATTTGAATAAAGAAGATTTCTAAAACCTAGTACAGTGCTATTCATGCCTGTGAATGCCTATAAATTATATCCTTTATTCAAATTTTGTTCTTTTATACAATTATTCCAATGTTAAGAAGATTAAATGAATGACATTTTATTTCTTAGGTCACTGTTATTGTTATCATATTCATTCTAATTGAAAGAATCTTGTTACTGGTGATGTAAGAATAAGAAAGCCCTTATTAATATTTTCAGAACCTGGAATTTTGAAGTAATAAAAACTGGAAGAGTCCTCTGACAATTGTAAGCCATTCCAAAGTCACGTAAAGAATAACAATGGATCTCTGTGCAGCATTTTTATGAAGCCTCATTTTTATTATAACCATATTTGGAACAAGGACATCTATTATTTTAACTACACTAGGCATGCTGCAATATGATTTGTAATAATCTTTCTTAGCCTCATCTATACAGAATTCATTACAAATGAATTTTGAAATGTTCATTCCAATAAGCCATGAAAGAGCAGACCTGCACCATGGTGTCATTTGAGAAATATTAGGACAATGAGCTCTTTACATGCCTATCGGTATTCATGAATTTACTTTGGCACAAGAAGCTTCCTAGGTTTTGAAAGACAGAAGCAAGTGGTTGGCTTTGATAATTGACCAGCATCATCCTTTCTCAAGATTAATGCACTTGAAAATACTCAACCCTAGTTTTTTGCCAGCTGCAACATGCTGGGGCCTCTGATGGGCTAATGAATGCCACTTACCCATTCAGGTTCACAACAAATTGGGAAATAAGGAAAGGAGGAATATGAGGCACAAATGCCTCCAAGGTTAGTGACCAAGGTCTTTAGAGGTAGTAGCTTAGTGGGTTTGACTTAGCTCCCCAGTCATGGCTGCCCTGGGCTGGGGAAGCCCACCCACACGAGTGCAGGAAGGAGAGAGCCCAGGAAAGACTTCCAGCTTAGAGAAACAAAAGAAAAACCTCTACTCCTACCAGAGCTTGACTGTAAAAGAACAAAGGAGAAAAGATGAGCCAAACAGGCCCAACTTATTCTATTCAAATGTTTTGATTTGAAAAATCATCTCCCTTCCTGGGTCCCAGTGTACCTACTACTCTGGAACCCAGAACAGGGAAGCACTCTCCACAAAACTGTACCTCTGGAACGTGCATTCCTGGTCCCATTGTAGAGGGACTTGGAGGCATCTAACATGGCAATATTAAGTTAAGATACCTCAGCTCTGAGTGTGTTAGAAGTGGCAATGGTAGGAAGGGTAGTCTTGCCCAGGTTCAGGGCTGGTTTAGTGAAGCCATAGTCACCGTTACAAACTTATCAGTTATAACCACATAACTATAGAAACCTGCAAGCACTGTTTAATACCCATTATGAAATTGTAAAATTGAACAAACCTGTAGAACGACAAATAAACTCTCTCTCTGGTCAACATGAATGGGTCACTGTGCTACAAATTTTGACATCACAGGCAGCTCATATAGTGAGAAGTGAGGATGGGAAATTGATATTTATTTATTAAGTGTTCTAGTGCTGTTCATTCATATCTCCCTTTATGTACCATATCTCAGTGGACAGTACCACCTGATGCCCAAGCCAGAACCTCAGTGTTATCTTTCTGATGCTTCTGCTTTGCCTAATCCTTCACATCTAATCCATTGCTAGTTGGATCAATTCTGAGGTTTCATATATCTCCAATCTTTCCCCTCCTTTTAGCATCTTCCCAAATCTAGTGCCAAATATCTCTGCATTTCTTCAGCAGCTTCCAAATGGGCCTCCCTGCCACTGGTCCCAACAATTTATTGATGAAGGTATTGAAACAGTGTGACTCTGAGAAAAGTGCTAAACTTTCTGAAAAACGAGGAAGAACATGAGAGAAAGAGCCTCGATTTGAACTATCAAATTTCAATCTGAAAAAAAAAAAATTTCAATTTGAGCTCATGACTGCTCAGATTGTACTCTGTCCCTCTTTCCCCCACTAGTGCAACCACCTGCAATTCTTGCATTATCCTTTGAGCCTCTGTGTTCTAATGATCTCTATAACCAATCACAGGATGACTTTTACATGCAACCGTTGTGATTCTTTTAAGCTAGCTTCCTCTTTTAAAACATAAGGGAAGGGCTCAGAGTGTGGCTCAGTGGTAGAGAGCTTGCCTAGGATGCACAAGGCCCTAGGCTCAATTCAAAGCACTGTGAAAAAATAAAACTAAAAAAAAGATAACAAGGGAAAAGAGGCTCAAACCAGTGCACGGGGTTACCCAGACCCAATTCTGGCTAAGGGCAGAGTCAAAATTCAGATTTCAGATTTCCTGTTCCTGACTGCTAATACTGACTCATAACCCATAGAATAGATAAGTGGATTATAATTTGGAAATTTAGTAATTTAAAAGTTAAATGAAGGGCTGGGGAGATAGCTCAGTCGGTAGAGTGCTTGCCTCGCAAACACAAAGCCCTGGGTTCGATCCCCAGCACCGCAAAAAAAAAAAAAAAAAGTTAAATGAATTAAGGCTATGAAAACATATGATAATGATACCAACAGTCTATTTATAAGGATGAGCAGTTTCAACTAGAGTTGAGATTTTTTGTGTCTGGGAAGGTTGCTATAGATCATTAAAGTGTGGATCCTCATTTTAAAGGTAGTAGGACCAAAGTCCAGAAGATAAAGTGTGCAGAGGGAGATATACACAGTCAAACTCAAGATACCTTCCAGGACTCCTCATTTCCCTTCCAGGTTTCTTTTTCTACATCATCTTCCCTTTTTGTGCCTGTATAAAAATGAGCAGATTAAATCCAAAGTGAAACACAACAATAACAACAAAAGCAACAAAACAACACAACCCCTACTCTGGCATGCCACTTTATATTTGGGCTGATAGTATTGACCCAAACATGCTCTCACACCTCTCTCTGACAGTGATTTAAAGACTTACAAGCTGATGGGAGATGACCTGGGGTTGGAAATCACAGATGAACCTGATGTGCAATCCTTTTTAACTCAGATGATCAGAATCCTCTATAGTCAGAAAACTTCAGAAATAGTTTTCAAAAATGAAGAAAAATGTTCAGAAATAAGGTAGGGTGCTACAGAGTAATTTAAATGAATTTGGTACACTAAAGTTGACTTTACTGATTGCCTTAATAAGTTTTTCTTCCACAATATCTAAACAGATTGTTTGGGTCTACTTTTTCCACATGTCATTTTTCTGGCTAATGACCTCTAGGCAGAAAAGTACTTTTCTCCTTGAAGATCCATAACCCGTAAAGCATCGCCAGGCCCATGATCTCTTCCCTCTCACACTGTCTTCCTCAGGTGGATCTATAAATAGTTGCTCCACCTTCATAGAAGTGTTTGAAAGAATCATGGCAAACTAGAATCTCACAGCACTTCTGAGTTCATTTCAAGCCTGTCACAGACCCAGTCATAGGCAGACAAGCTCAAGCATAGAATCAGCAAGTATAGAACTGATAGCACCAAGAAGTCTTCTATGCATTAGGATAAACCTTATAAACAAAAGCAAATTTTACCTGGATCACAGTAATAAGGACACATTTAGAAAAAAAGAAGACATCACATAATCCTCATTTTTTTGTATGTTAGTTTCTGAATTGCTTCAAAAATACCAGGCTAACCTTGAATTGGACAGACTTTATGCTTCTATTATTTTCATCAGATTCCTCAAAGCCATCTCAAACTACAGTGATAATAACCATGATGATGGAAGAAAAAGAGAAATGGTGAAATCATACATTTAATATTCCATGTCCTTCAGTATCATGTCTTGATTTATGTAAAGAAAAACAATATGAATATTATAATTTATGGTTAGAATAGCTAAGAATAGATTAGAGGAGAGAGAAAGAGATAGTAGGTTCCATTTCCTTAACAACCTGCTGAGTGCCTCAGTTAGGCAAACCAGGTCTATTTTCTTTAATCACTTCTTATTTTTGTTTAGTTCTCTAGTGGTCAGTCCCACTCAGCTGATGACATGATTCATGTCAGTGGAGTTTTCAGATGATCCCTTTCTTGCCTCCCTCCCATCAGGCTGTCCTTCCTGATTCCTCCCTGGAGCCCCTTCTGGCTCTTCTGTAATCACATGTGCCTGTTCTTCCTACAGATCCTCCCACTATCACAGAGTCCAAGAGCAACGAAGCCACCACAGGCCGACAAGCTTCACTCAAATGTGAGGCCTCTGCGGTGCCAGCGCCTGACTTTGAATGGTACCGGGATGACACCAGGTATGCACCAAATCCATCATGCTCCCAGTGCCCCACCTAGTGGTGCTGGAGGCCCCAGAAGCCCAATAACAAGGCTGAGCTTTGTTGTAATTATGCAGACCTATTCCATTTGGCTCTTCCTTTTCAGTATCTCTTTATCAAGTGTTTTGGGGCCTGTAACTCTTAAGCTGAAGCCCAAAAGCACTCAGGTAAAATACAAAAAGTTAAGTACCTGATTCAAAGGATCATTTCCACCTGCATGCCTTTCTCTTGGAGAGCAGAAATGAGAGCCCAAGGAAAGTCACCCATTCCAGAGTCTTCTCTTGACGGATATTGATCTTGATGATAGGGGTTGCACAATTAAGATGAGGAATTGAGCAACTTTGAGAAACTCTGTTTCTTTTCTCTTCTTCCTTCAACGTAAAGATGAGGAAGAAAGTTAAAACCTTCATCAATGTTCCTTTTAACTCCTCTGTTTTTGAACTCTTAGGATAAACAGTGCCAATGGCCTTGAAATCAAGAGCACGGAGGGCCAGTCCTCCCTGACTGTGACCAACGTCACTGAGGAGCATTATGGCAACTATACCTGCGTGGCTGCCAACAAGCTGGGGGTCACCAATGCCAGCCTAGTCCTTTTCAGTAAGTATGCCAGAGCAGGGTCCAGCTCAACATATTTAAATAGGTAGAGTTTTCTCATGGAAAGCTGAAGATCAACCCCTTTGTTACTAAAGATGAACATTTATAAAAATAAGAATATACTCACCAAAGCAAAAGCATAGTTTTCTCAGTCCCTGGGCACAAGATTTTCAAATGGAAGAATTTCTCTCTGTATTCCCTTACTTTTGGTAAGTGTGCTGTTTTGGTTTGCTTAGTTTTCTTTCTTCCTGATTGACTAAACTGCTAGGATATTCAGAGAACATATATTTATTTGTTGGTAGCCTCTTCAATAAACAGAAGTGATGTAAGAGCCTGGAAATTGATAGCTGTTACAAAACATCAGTGATGGGAGTGATTGAAGAAGAAATATTCAATGAGAATGGACGAGGAACTGGGACATGGGACAAGTTGGAAAAAAGGAAATGTATTTTCAACAACTCAAGAGGAAGGGTGGTATTAATGATTAAAACAAAATAAAATGTAAAGGAGGAAGAAATGCTCACAGAAAGGATTCAATATGACAGCAAAAGACATTACTTTTCTGATGTTTTTTGTAACAGAGATGGGAATGTAGGCAAGGAAACATTTCTGAAGATCAGAAAAGATCCTGAGAGCAGACTAAGGAGAGATCAGTAATTTCAAAGTTACCAATGTTAGTAGGAGGCTCTGCCTTGGAGTCTTGCTCTTTAGCCACCTGCTGTAGTCAGAACTGTAACTCCCTGTCATGTTGGTCAGGAAGCTATGAGTATAGAAGCAAATGCCCCCTGAGAAACAGGATGATGATGGGTGGGATCATGGGGAAATGACTATATCAGGATTAGGGACAAGTTTATCAGAATAAGAAAAGCAAACAAAAAAGTTAGCACATGCTGAGACACAAAGTTCATTTGGACCAAATGGAAAAGTCCAAAGAATGTACCATTATTATTTTGGATATTTTGGAATAATAAAGCACTACAAAAAAATTTTTTCTGCACAGGTACAATTGGAAAAACTAGAAATACTGTAAGAAGAGATGTCTTCATTTTATTCAGTTTAGATGAGCCTTCACACACACACAAAAAAAAAAAATCTTAGAAGAAAATCAATTTGAGAGTTCTCTTGAAATGCAGTGCTAAAGCCATTTTAAAACTGCTCCAGATTCAGCTCCACTTATGGAAAACAACAACCACAAACTATCCAAAATTCAGCCTTCACTTTCTCATTCATAACTCCAATTGACGTCAGTCTATGACAGTTTGATAGGATATAACTATACAAATGTTGCATCAGTAAGAAGTTTAAAATTCATATCCCTGTTTACTTGTCTCCAAAGACCAAGCATCAATGTTCTTTGCTTCAACTGGAGCATCAATATCCACAAGACACTTGGGAAGATAAGTATAAAGAAATATAGTTACCCATTCATTCCTGATATTAGGGATTTCAAAAGTAGGGGCAAAACCCAGCCTCAACTATAAATTCAAGATGCTGACAACTCTAAGGTGACCAAGTTATACTTAACAAAATATTTTATAGGGATTGAAAATGAGAAAATGGACTTCAGAAAGTGAGTAATTATACATTCTCATTAAAATTTTTTCTTTATGTCACTAAGAATACAAAGTATGCTAATGGTATATTTCAAATACCAAAACATTGTCTTTATATTGAGAGAGAGAAAGAGAGAGGAAGAGAGGTAGAAGGATGGAATAGTTGGGGAGGGTAGAGAAAGAGCATGGGTGAGGTCAAAGATAATGGAAATATTAGTAGGGGTCATTGCCCTAACACAAAAGTACATTTAAAGGACTTAACCAAGTAAAATTAAGAATGGAAACTTACATAACCTCCGTTTATAATTTGGACGCGGGGGATAAGGCAAGTGGATCATAATCATAATGTCCTTGGTGATTTGGAAGAAATCACCCTCAATTACACCTTTGAGAAGTGCATGGTGCCCTGGTTAATGATGTTCCACGCCCCACAGGCCCTCGCTGCCCTCTACACCACAGCCCACACGGGTACCAGTTCTGCATTTAGCAGCATGCATAGACAGCTCGTGCATCAGCATTTGGTTCAGAATTGATTTCCCATCTTATGGGAGAGTTGAGAGGTGTTATACTTGCTGAAGAATACAATATGAAAGGTCATTAGGCTTTGAGGTGAAAAGGAGCTAGGAGGATCACAGAAAATTAGAGAATCATCTGACCACAATTAGGGCTTGGATCACAAAGGGGGAAGCGGCTGATTTTCTTATAACAAGAATGGCACTCCCTGCCCAGTTCCACCACCATCAATCAGTTGTGGAAAGCATATTGTTACAGGGTGCTGCATAGCTGGTGCCTTTGAAGACGAGGTTCTGTGGGAGCACAGTTCACAGAGGACCAAAAAAAAAGGGAGAGAGAGAGAGAGAGAGAGAGAGAGGGAAGCAGAGGAAGGGAGAGCACAAGGGAAGGAAAGGAAAGAAAGGAAACATCAGAGTAAACATGTGTGCAGGTTGCCCATTGCCTGTGGAGTCAGAGTAAATGGGGTCCATGAAAGGAAGACAGTGAGCAAGGGGGTTCGTGCTGGGTCTGTTCCTTGAGCAGGGGCAGGAAGAGCTGTCTTCAGCTGGGCCCCTGACCGAAGCACTATGCGGGCAGCGGGGAGCTCTGCTGACCAAGGAAGTATGAAGCAGATGGGGCGAGTTCCTGACAGCCAGAGGCAGCAGCAGGGAAGGACTCAGCCAGCGCCTGAAGAGTTCACGATCCTTCATCCTTGTTGGCAGTCAGCACATTTTCAGCCCTGTCGGCCCCAGCGACATGCTGACTTTTTGCACAGTGTCAATTTGTGATCACTTGTCCTCAGCAACACATATGTATAGCACTCCACTCTAATCAAATACCGATCTCCAAAGGGGTCAGAATAATTGAATGAGAATGTAAGAGCACAGTGCAGTCATAGTAATTTCACCCTCAGCTAATGGAAGCATTTCTTTCTCATTTGTTCTTCAAACATTCTAGTGCTCTGTCAAAGACTACTTCGGTCTATATTACCAAGTAATGCCTTTTATATCTGTTTCTTCATTCCCAGACTGTTACCTTAAAGAGTTTTTTCAAATGCATTAATCCAATGGTGCAATGTGTGTGGGAAAGGATTCGGCTTAG
Source organism: Sciurus carolinensis (assembly GCF_902686445.1). Lineage (NCBI taxonomy): Eukaryota > Metazoa > Chordata > Mammalia > Rodentia > Sciuridae > Sciurus > Sciurus carolinensis. Next base: position 76,924,774 of record NC_062221.1, read on the forward strand.
TCTTTGTCAGACAGGGGAATGCGTATAACGTAGACAAAGACTAGGACTGTTGGTGATGACAAAAGAAGTTCTCTTACCTGTGTATGCAACATAACAAATTTCATGGTTCCACACTGATGATCAAGTTGTAACCCACGAAGTTGATAGATTTATTTTATTTCAGTGCTTATGTTTAGTTAGGGATAGGGAGAAAGAATAAAGATGATGACTAAAAGGTCATCATGTCTTACCAAGTGAGTGCTTACAGTGCACCCTACAATATATGCTGTACTAGAGGCTTTGCATGCATGACCTCATTTAATCATGGCAACATTCCCACGTACTCATGTTTCTCCATTACACAAACAGGTTATGTCATTAATGCAACTAAGCAAGGCTGAACTTGGGATTTAAATTTGGGTAATCTGTTTCCAGAGTCCAATTTCTAGACCAATATCTGTTTTTATATGTAGGTAAACATGTTAGGAGATACAGCTTGCAGTTTGGAGGTGAGGAGACATCTAATTTCTTCTTTCCCCTAATGAGACCTTTCTAACTGGCTTCATACTACAGTGGTCCCTTCAGATCCAAGAGCACTGCTTCTGCCGCCTCCCACTTCCATTCCCATTAACTCTCATCTGCAGGTCACCTAGATTATTAGACTCATTTTATTTTTGACTTGTTAAGAACCTCAACTAATATTCCAAGTTAGTTGCTTGAGTGGAAGATTATTCCTACATGTTGCAGGATAGACCTACTGATAAATACGAAAGAGTAAAAATACAAAGCAACATACTATTTAGTTTCTACTGGACCTTGCCAACAGTGTGTAGGAGGTATTTTTTCATTTTCTTTTTAATTTTAAAATATCATTAACTTGTAAACCCATAATTGACTAGATTTTAAATGCTACCTTAAACAATCCAGCACTATAGCAAGTCTTTAGAATGAGAGCTTCCCCCTCTTCTTTAGAAACCATTCTTAGTTATTATTCCAGAGGCTTGGGGATAAACATACACCACTCCATGATGCTAGTTAGGACTTGGCAGGCCTCTTAACCAGATTCTTTTAGATGTCTCGTAATATAACAATCTGAGCTGCTATTTGAACACCAACCCCATGGTGTTTGAAAGACTAGCTGCAAACTCCCTAAAAGGGTTCTCTGTGAATACCAAAGGAAAGAGTGGGCACTTAGTTGAACTACTTTTCATTTCAAGCATAGGCATCAAATAGGTTAACTTCCAGAAAGACCGCTGTACCTCTGTAATACCCATTGGAAAAGAAAAGAAAATCTTGTTTGAGCTAGTAAATTACCTTGATATAAACACCCAACCTTCCCTTCAACTCTAGATTTTTTTTTTTTTTGTCATTTATTGCCTTTAATTCAAGTGTTTCTTTGTAAAGTGTTAATGACCCTCTAGTTGTTTCTTATGGTGTCCCACAGAATCAGACAGTCACGCGCTACCCTACACTCCTGTTGCCATTTGTATGGTAAAAACCCAAAGCTTAGAGTTCAGGGACTTCCTAAAGGAGTTCTGCTCCTGACATCTCTTCAGGTGTTCACAACCTCACATTCCACGGAGCTTCATGCCCTCCCTTGCTTTTGAAAATCAAAAGTTGAAAAATTTTCATGTTAAATTGGTATTTACTTCACTTTATACTCTTATAGAAACCCAGAAACCCTGGTCTAAACTCTAAAACAGCAGCAGACTCATGGTGGAAGATTAAGGATAAAAAACAGGAATGGGGGAGCATCTAAGGAAAGATAAGTCAAAAGGATGGAATTAAGAGAATGAGACTAACTAATGGGGTGTGATAAGCCTGAAATGATGATAACAGGGTGGAGCTAAGAGGATGATAACAAGCTGGAAAGCAGTTGAAAGGCGATGAAAGGCAAGTGGGTGAGATGGCTTAGCAGTATAAATGGTCTTGTGGAAATGAGGGCAGAGTGCATTTACCCAGCTGTGAACAGTGTGATGAGAAAATATGAAGCTGAGTCATTTAAACAGTCTGAATAATAATAGTAATAATAAAAATAAAATACAGTAGAAAGAGTATAATATGGGACAGTGGTCTCCAACAGCTACATAAATGCTAAAAGCAGTTTAGCTATTTATTTTCAAAGCTGGAAACTTAATACCAAATAACCAGTGAAGGTTTAAACCATTTTTCTATTTGACACTCATGTAACTAAGACACAATTGTTCACTGGGCGATTATTGACCTGCTCCATCTTAATGCACTTAGGGAACTTTCACATTAAAGCTACAACTTTCAGCTAGAGAGAGGTCACTGGGTTGGCTCAGTGTCCAGATGTATCAATGTCCAAAGACCAGGTAAAATCAAGTCTTTCTTGGTTTATGGTATATGATGGCATGCAGATCAAATTTGAATATGTACATATGCTTTCCTCATTATGGTTTGGTTTTTGTCAATTTTCATTTCTCGTTGGTCATTATTTAAACAAACTTCTAGGAGGGATTTAGTAAGTTCGTGCTACCTATGTTACACTGCAATGTTCAGGGGTAGCAAGCAGTGCATCCCATCCCTAATGTACCATTTGTTCTTTCTGCAAGAACCTCTGGGAGGATTTAGAATTAAACCTAGGATTTTAATGAGCTATACAAAGGATACCTAAAAGCCTGAACTCTGTACATTTAGTTTGCACTGGTAGCTCAGATGTGGGACTGTGAGAGTCCCATAAACTTAAGAACCCAGTTTTCAAAAGAAAAGTACTTCTTATAGATTAACCGAATGTGTCATCTAGCAAGTTTGAACAAATTTCAGGTGAAATTATAACAGAAGGGTGGGATTAAGAAATAGACTGGACATAAAATTATATAATTCCAAGAAATGTATGCCTGAGCATCACTCTTCCACTGATACCACTGATATGGAAGTAAAAACCTGAGAGAAAAGTTAAATTAGTGTTTCCCAAAATAAAGTTTCCATATGCTTGGCTAATGCTAATTATGAACTATAGAACTGAATCAATGGAGTCTATAGCTACCATAGGTCCATCTGCCATGAGCTAAAGAGAGAAGACTCAGGACCAAGATGCAGTACTTGGATTTGATTACTTTAATGAATGCCCTCTATTCCAATTCTCTAAAATAGCTAAAACCTTGGTTGTGGATGTTGACAGTGGAGATAGGATCGAGTATGTAGAATTACCATAATATGATGTTGTCTCCCTGTTGTAGCCATATTTTTTAAAATGTTTTGTAATTTTTATTTTATTAATACCTGTCTTTTATACTTTGGTGTTACAGGAAGAACAAATAAACACTTTATGAGAGAGATGATCCTACAGGCATGGAAATTCATCTGTTTTATAACTGAGTAGCTAAACATGAGAGATAAAACAGATAGATATTTTTAAACTCTCCATGATGTTTACTATTTTTTCCCCTTTAGAGCGTGTTTTACCCACAATTCCCCACCCCATTCAAGGTCAGTATGCTTTTTATCACTGTAGCTCTGTTGCTGGGTCATTCTCCAACATTTATAATGAGCAAAAGACATAGAGGAGAAAAATATATTCCAAAAATTTGCATACAGTAGATATTATTTTTTTCCTTAACCATTGAAAAGAAAGTTAATTCATTGCCCCACATTAGCTGACAGGTTTGTAACAGGTGTGCCACCTGCCCAAACTTCAGTAGCTTAGAAGAAAATTCCAGAGAGCAATTTTTTCTTCAGTCAGTATTTATTACAGGTAACCATGAACTCTCATATTTGGAACACAGCCACTTAAATTCTCTAGCTCTGTAGCCCACAGAAATACAAATCTTCCCACCATCCCCACTCACATTTGGAGATTTATACTATTCAAATTTTAAGTCACTGATATTACTTATAAAAATGAATTTGTATACTCTCAAAGATTACACTCAACCAGAATATAAAGACACTACTTTTTCTTAAACTCTGGGCCAACTCATGGGTTTTTCCTTTTAAATATGACTACTTTAGAAAACACACACACAAACACACACAAAAACCACTAAGGTAGTCATTCTGTATTCCTTTTCATAAAACTTTCTATGTACCCAAATTAAATTTTGCCTTCTACATCACATTTAGATGCAAGTTGCAACCACAACTTTCTAGCTTAAGGCTATTTAAAGGCAAATTGGCAAATAAAATTAAAATAATATTTAAAAAATCTGAAATGAAACCAACCTACCATTGAAATTAAATTCCAGAAAAATGATTTGCAAATAGCACTCAAAGACCTGAGAAAAAAATGGAAACTAGGCCATGCGGGGCCTACTGTGGAAAAAAATAAATCCAATTAAACAAGATTATCATACACACTATAAAGAAAATGTGCTCAGAATTAAAGGTAGAAAGCTACTGTTTTGTAAGTTTGAAGATGGATCATATTTCATTAACACTTGTCCAGACTAAAAATTTGAGCAAAATTGGGTATAGATATTCAGTATCAATAATGTGATATTTTGCATATGTGTGCACTCACATATATGAAAACTTACTTTAATTATATTTGAAGTAAGTATTGCAAGGTTTATAGGATCAATAAGGCAGCTTAATAAAACAGTTATTCCTAAATTGTGAGAAGGGTCCAAATATTTTCCAGTATACAAGCTTAGAAAAACTTTAAAAAAAAAAAAAAAAGATCCCTAAAACATTAATGAAAACTATGTTGTATTCCAGCTCCTAAAAATAAAACTGTTAAAAATGTGTCTGTTTTGTAGGCTTGACACGAAACTCAGTATTCGTGGAAAATATCCCATCTTTGAATTCCTGACATGCCACAATTATTTTAAGACATTTGTCTTCTGGTGTTGCTGCCAAGATTGACACCATTTTATCATGTTGCCATCATGCAAGTATCTTGATATGGAAACACACACACACACACACACACACACACACACATTTGTCCCAAAGGATAACATTTTCAAAGAGGTCATGCCCCATCCACGATGAGCTTTGTACAGTGTCACGATGACTCTAGGTGTCTTTTGTGAGAACAGTTCTGCAGCCACAAACTCAAATATTTATCTGATCATACATTATGATACATATAACACTGAACAAAGTGAGGCCAGACGCTGTTCACAAAGGACAGCTGTCAGGTATTGAAAAACAGTCTTGTCTGGGGATGGAGCGTGTGGGATTTTGTTGAACCTTTTATTTCCCACAAACTGAACTGCTGATTGGAGAATGACCCTAGTTTGGTTTTATGTTGTAGGTAGACTGTAGTTAGCTTTCTTAGATCTGATAGTTTTTAGAGAATTTAGTTTTCTCACTACTAATACTTTGGGCTTCTGCTAGTGGAAATTGAAAAGCTGTTCATTGAGACTTGGGATAGCTGGTGCGAGAGGTCACTATTGAAGATGTCCCCCTCTCTTGCTTACAGGGACTCTAACTTCCCAGAAATCCAATTGCTTTTCTCCTTCTCTTTCCAATCAAGAGGGCAACTCAAGTGAAATGCAGTTTTCCAGTTAGAGAAAAGCGAACAGTAGAACGCTTAATTCTTTAGGGTGTTAATTTAGTATCCAAATAGCTATGAAAATCATGCCTTACTGTGTTTTCCACTATAGTGCAGACTCCTTCATTGGATTAAATATCATATGTTGTCAACATCTACATGGAACACTAAGTTTCATCCTCAAAATGTTAACATGTTCCCAAGCAGTTGGTTGAGAGAAGTGACCTGGAGAATTTTGAACCAACTAGTTTCCTTAAGGGGTTTTGAAAGTAGAAAGTCACAAAGATCCTTTTCCACCCGTCCATGATAAAAAGAGAATTCTCTCTCTTCATTTCCAACCTAAAAGAAATATACATTACATTTCAGCTGCTTCATTATTAACATATTTCATTGGAGAGTAAACTCCCTCATTCACACTCTGTGGCTCCTCAAGTTGGCTGGGGATGCACTGCAGAGTCACAGCCGGAATGCAGTCCTAAACCCCTTCAAGCTGTGATTAAACAAAAACAAGGCTCAATAAATCAAATGCATTTCCCTTGGGTTTTCTTCATCATATTGCTTGATTTTCTGCAGCAATAATAATAATACTGGAATTACACCAAAGGGTAATGTGTACCGGCTGTGGCCAATTAGAAAGCTTCAAATGTCCTTTCCCCTGTGCCAAAACCCAAACAAAACAAAACAACAGTAACAACAGCAACAACAACAACAAAAAGTGTGCGTCCCTGCTACTTAATTTAAAAGATACATATGAAAATAGGCAAAATAAGTAATGTTCTGTTCTTGATCTGTTTCTGATAGGTGTTTTTCCCCCATTAATTTTAATTCAGGTTTACTTATTCTAAAATGAGTGCTGAATTGCATATATTTGCATAAATACCCTTGACTATATCGCTGCAGAAAACCCACTGAATTGTAAAATGAGGGAAGAGTCGACTCTAAATGTCTGAGGGAACTTTTCTTGCTTTGTTTGACTCAAATCATTTCCTGGGGCTCTGAATACTGGCAATGATATTGTTCCTCCCCATCAACCTACTGGCACATAGCCCATCTTTGTAAAGGAAGTGCACCTAGCCACGCCCTCATATTGAACAGGACCATGGGTTCAAGTGAGGTGATGAAACCAGCCTTTGAAAGTTAAAATCAAGTGAAAGAAGGAAAAAGGAAAAGGACAAATCACCATTGTTTTGTTTTTACAGTTCTCAAGCCAAAAACTCCCTTGAGCTTGTGGCTCTCTGGGCTCTATCAGCCCATCCTTCTCCAATCACTGCCTCTTGAAACAAAACAAAACAAAACAAAAAACCCTGGAATGTGTCTCACTTGTTTGCCTCCCATCTGATTATTTATCCCAAGTGAACAGCCTTTCCAATCACTAACCCCGTGTGGCGAGTGGATCTGGGAAATGTTGAGATTATCTTCCAGGTTCAGGCTTTGCACCAGGTTTGTTCTCAGCTGCTTGCCATTCAGTCCCTGTTTTTCCATTGATAAAACACATTGCACATGGCTGGGTTTGCATGATTAATACAGCTGTCTAAAGCTCTCTCTGAAAACAAAACAAAACCCCCCAAAATTAAAGTTTAAAAAAAATTAAAATCCAACTAACAAACAAACTAGGCTTGCATAAATCTGCAGTCTGGTACATTTCCTCCCAAAGGGAGACTGGTGTTCTTATGGACAGGCCTGGCATCAGAACAGCTAGATTCTATCTTAAGTCAGAGGAGAGGCTAGCCCTGCCCTCACTTTGGTACTTCCAGGAATGGGTTCTAAAAATCATACTCCAAGGGGGAGAAAAATCCTTAGCCTATCCCATGCTGTAAAGATCACTGGATAATCCCTGCAGTTTCATTTACTTTCTATAGGATACTATCCTGGGAATCAATGAGAAAATGCCTCTTCTCAGCCCTTTAATTTAACAGGAGTTTCATCTTGCCCAACAATGGTAATATTAACAATAATAATAATAGTTAACCCGATTAGTTGGCTTTTCATGTACCAATAGAGTTCTAAAGTCTTTTGTATGCATTAACTCAGTTAACTCCCACAACCCTAAGAAAATAACATGCACTTTTTCCCACACTTAATGATCAATGTATACCCAGATTCCAATCCATGACTTGCTATACCCAGGCACATATTTAAATCTATACTACATTATAAATAACCATTATGTATGCATTCATAATGTTCATTAGATACGCATCTATCTAGTGATTTTAAACATCCATCTAATTTATTTTATATATTACAATACTTATAATACATAACAGATATTTTAATGTTCACACAATTTTACAGAGTCCATTTTCAAACACACTAAACAGAGAGAAAGATGTATGCCTGACTCCCAGAAATTTATATGAAAGCATTCATCTTTTAAAAAACATGAGCAGAGCTATCTGGCATCAGCACATCTAATTTCACACACTTATTCAGACTGATTTGCATACACACCTCTATTAATCATGGATAATTACTAGCATTGTTCTCTGTAATTCAGTTTTTCCAACTGTGAAATGGGAAAGAAATTATATTTTCCATGCCTACAAGCTCAAAGTGGTATTTTAAATAAAATACAAAAGAGAACTTCAAGTTCCTAGAAAGTGTATTGAATTTAAAATAATCATATTCAGATATGCGTATTTCTTATAGTTTTAAAAAACACTGTATTTAGAGGTATTCCTGTGCCACATTGCATGCACACTAGCTAGATGTAAATTCAATGTGTTTTCATTATAGTTTGACATATTATGGAGTCTAAGGATGTCTGAAATGCTCACATTTCTAAAAAGTTTAAAAATAGAACCATCCCAAAGCCAAATAAAAAGTTGTTTTCATTGTTTTCACCAATATCATAATATTGCACATAAGAGGAGCTATAAAATTTCAACATTCTTTATTGTGTGGCACAAACATATTTTTAGCAAATGCCCATCATGCACATCACCACATGTCATTAGTCCATAGTCATCAACCCAAAGAATTTGCACTTTTGGCTGGTCAGAGATAGGAAGCACATCCTACGAAATTTCCGTATTTAAAGATAACTCTCCTTTCCTATTGGTCAACAGAAACAAGGGTCTTCTCTCTGCTTACAGGCCTGATATAGTCAAATCAACACAAATTTACAGCATTGTCATTTCCCTGATTAATACACATGAAAATGATGAAAAATCAGCCTTAATACCTGGTCCATTGCTCCTTTATTGGGAACAATAGCCTGAATTCCTCCTGAATTTTGTTAGTCAGGGGAACAAAGTGGCTGTACCAGTATTTCACATGGAATCAACAGTACACTCATTGTCCATCCAATGATTTAGACCCAACTGTAAAATAGGGGAAGTCATTCCCATTTCTATGTCTTACCTCTTCCCACCTTCCTACTCCTCCTTCTGCTCTGTTTCCTGCACTGTTTTTGTTGAAATTTGTTAATATGAATCAATCTAAAATTTATTCACACCATTATGTAAAGGTTCCAAAGGCTTGGAAGTGTTATTTCTCTCTGAATTTACATTTAGCTTCAAGCTAAATGGCAAAAAAAAAAAAAAAAAAAAAATCCTATAGTATCAATTTTCAGGTTGAAGAATTTTTAGTAATGGGATTCTTTTCTAGTGCCTTTTCCTATTTTCCTAGTCTGGATCTGCCTACCCCAGTCAGCCTTTCCTGGTGATCTCCCTGTGTTCTTTGCCTTGCTGTGCTATTTAGATTTCTAGAGCCAGCAGGGATTTGAAAATGAATTAAAAAAAAAAAAATCCAAGCTTCTACTAAATTTTAATTTGATGGAAATATTGCTCTTCTATGAGCTTTATGGAAAAAAAAATCTTTCAAAGTAACAATTACATTTGGGGATTAAGTTTAAGTAATTGGCAGTCTTGTCTTTTTAATTAAAAGGAATAAAGCTGCCTAAGAAGAGCTCAATGAGATTTGCAATGGAAAATGTTGGCACACTGCCCCAAAGGGTGAGAAGACTTGAGATCTTCCATGGACAGAAAAAGCTGACTCAGGCTCCTCTGGTCCTGAGAGCTCATCCCCAGTGGAGCTTGCCTTGGTGTTTGTATCATATGCCATTTGGCATGAAGGTTGAAGTCTGCTGTGAGAAGCATTTTGGGTATAGAAAGGATAGGTTCTTTGAGAACTTATATCTGGGTTCAGGGACAAGGTATGAAGGTAGAGACCTTAGAGGAAGTGGTAGTACTTAGAATCATAAAAGGAATTCATACTTTTCTAAGTATTACATCGTCGGTGCAGTCCAAGTCCCTGACATATATCATATTGCAGCCCCCCAAAATACAAGCCTCAAGTTTAATCTGTCCTTTGGCAACCTCTTTCTCTGTCAGTTATAATTCTTATTCCTGATGTCTATATTTCTTGATTTTTCTTTTCTCTACATTTTCTTCCACATTTACCTTGCAATCCATGTACATGCTCTTTCTGACATCCTTCCAACAAAATCAAGGAAAAAGTTTTGATCCTATTAGCATTCACTGCTAAACACTGGTTACCAGCTGTGCAGGCACCACAAAGTCATTGTCTCATGTATCTGGAGGAAATACCGACTTCTAAAGAGGCAAGATACAAATTAACCTTAGTAACAACTTCCCTTACACAGTCACTCTGTCCTCATGACACTCTTTCATCATCACAAGTTATTTGTAGGTATTAAATTAAACGAGCACCTCGATGGGGAAAAAGAATCAGCATAAATGGTGCCACCTTACATCTCCCCTTGTACACTGCTGAGAGGAAACACACCTGCCAAGTAAGAACACAGCATGACATAATGAGATTGGAATTCCAATTTAAGGTGTTCGTATGTACCAGATGCATGAGGGGAGTAGGCAGGCTACTCACCAGGACTCCACTGAGAATTGTCAGCTTACATCCACCACAAATCAGTGGGGGGAGAGACCTTACAAGTCATTTATCATGCTTCCTAATTGGACGCTGGGGAGCCACGCACCACCATAGTTTACTACACTGTTTTGTTTATCACTGTGCTAATGGTAAAAGAAAATCCGTAACACGTGCACATTTAGCGCCTAGACATTACCACTGAAAGTAGTAGCTTTGCTACCATCTGTCCATTCTATTTTTCATCTTCCCTATACAAAGATCCTGACTTAACCCCCCCATGTTGTAAGCCTTGCATTTCTAATATGACATTTTTAACTGCTCCAGAGCACCTTGTTTGGGGCAAGAGTAACAACCTGTTGTTGTAGGGGGATGGGAGTAGAGGCAGAAGATGACTGAGCCTCAGCTGTCCGTACTCTTTAGATCACACAGCTCCAAGCATCCCCAGCCATGTTCTATGTTGGAAAGTCGCTTGTCTATTTTACAATACTTTCTCAACTAGATGTGTGGATTTTGTATGAATTGGAAGCAGGGATTGTTTGGAGAACAGAAACCAAGCAGTATCTTGCACCTCTCTGTTGAATTGAAAGCTATCATACCCTAGGAATTTGTTTTTATTTTTATGTGTGTGTATGTATATATATATATATATATATATATATATATATATATATAATATGTGTTTAACCTGGAGTTCCAGATCACAGGTAAGTTCATTATTGAAATCTGCTAAGAGTAGCAGTGCTGCAAAAGACAAAGGGGTTCATTCATTGGAGGTTGGTCTCCCTTGGGGATTTGACCCTCCCATGCTAATTCATTAACAGTGTGACTTCTTAGGTGTACTCTCCACTGGTTTTTGCCTGTGCTTTATAGAGTTTCTTTTAGAGTTCATGTTTTCTTTTCCTTATGATTTCTAATCATTAGGAACACAAGAAAGAGCCTTCATTCTCAATGGCAGTTAAAACTGGTTTGGGGCACAGGTTACATTTGTTTGGCAAAGCACAATATTGTGAGGACACCATTCATTCAGTCTAACAAATGTTATGCTACAATTTGCTCTGAGCCAGGTCTTAGGGATGACTGTGGAGGACAAGTGTAGTCTCTGTACTTACAGAGTTTACAGTCAAGATGGAAAAGCAACCACAACAAGCTTTGCTACATCCATGTTGGGGTACCTGCAAGGTGTTTGAGGGAAACAGAGCAGAGTCAGTGAAACCTCCTAGGAGAAAGTAAAGTTCATGAGGCAGGAAGGGGAGAAGGAAAAGAGGAGCTGAATACTATCATATACAAAAGTCTAGAATCCAGAAAGAGCCTGATAGGGATTTGATATAAAGTCTAATTAATGTTTAAAATCGTGGGGGAAAAAATGACTTTCCTCTGAGTTTCTTACTTTGTTCTTTTATCTTCTGCCCGTGAAAGAAAAAGAAAAAGAAAAAGGAAAAGGAAAAGGAAGGAAGGAAGGAAGGAAGGAAGGAAGGAAGGAGGAAGGAAGGGAAAGGAAGGAGGGCAGGCAGGAGTGAGGAGTCAGGCATTTCCACCTGTTACACCTTAGGAGGAGGCAGAGCATGCATTGGCTTAAAGTACATGCCCACCCCCAGTGGTAGGTAGCACTATGCAGGGTTAGCTTGCCTGGCTATACTGAGAATCTGTTATCTAGCAGAATATCTAGAGAAAATTCAGTCTTTCAACAGAGAAGTTTCAGGTAGGTTTCATTTTAGTTGCAGGAATGGTCTGCCATAAGGAGCCATGGGCACTACGGGAGCGTTGCACCGGAACCAGGCTGCAACGCGAGGTGTGGAGTCAGTGACGCGGCAGGAGCTATAGATAAACCAGTCTTGTCATTGAGGCGTCCCGGAACTTAGAGGAACAAAGTCACTGCAAAGGGCCCCAGGCAGACGCCTTTACCAAGTGCCGCACTGTGGTAGTCGGTGCCACAGAGGACGTGCAAGGGTCACTCGGAGCATACCAACATTCTTTAATCCCTTATCTTCCTATTTCCAGGAGCTTTAAAACCCTAGGAAATCTCACAAATTCACTTATTATCTCTGCATTCAAATTCCGCAGGCCAGTTACCTCGTTTCATGGTATTTGAATGTTTTTGATTTTTGAAACACACAAAATGAAAACGCACATTACATGGATTAAAGACGGTCTTGAATCCCTTAGGATTTTGAATCCACGATGTATTTTTAAATGGGTCTGAGAAATTCACAATTTAGAGCTCAGGAACAGGAAGTGAAGAGTAAAACCGAAAAAGACAAAAATCTCTAGAGAACTACCGAAACCTGTGCTTTTAATCCTTTTTAGCAAGTCAAATAGATAAAGGTACAAAAGACTTTAAAATATACATTGTATCTATATTTTAAATTATAAAGTATATATAAAGTTTATATTTTAAAACACAGAAAATATCATCTGTTTTCTGTTTTAAGAGCTAAGAAATAACTAAGTTTGGGGCTGGGAGGTAGTTCTTTATTAAGTGAGTTAGCTGGTCTCTTACTTAATTGCAGCAAGGGCAAAGGACTAGGATTGTACCTACAGGCACATGTTATAGGCACAAGAGAAGCAATATTTACTTCTTTAAGACAGAAAAATGCACATCTGGCCCCTAGCATTTGACAACTGCTTCAAATGAATTTAACTTCTAGAATTTTTTTCTAATCTTATATATACTTTTAGGCAGAACAGTCCAGAGAAATTCCTTTATTAAACTTAACCCTTTGGGCATTCTTGAACATTTTAATTCATTGATTATTAAAAATTAAACCTCTCAGGCTGAATAAGAAACTCTCAGGATTTGAGAAAGCTGACTTGGTGTAAGAGACTTGATGAAGCTCTATGTCCACGTTGAGAGTAGTGAGGCTGCATTTTCTCTATCAATCCAAAACACCACCCAGCAGAGCCCACAGCCTGTAAAGTCGAGTCATATACCTCTGGTACTCTATAGGACAATTAACAAGTATATCAAGGTTATGGTCAGAAAGACCTCATAAACCTATATAATACATTTTTTACTGCATTGCCATTTCATGCTGTTAAGACCCTGTTCCTCATAGAAATTAGACCTCGCCCCATCTCTTAGCCTCTTTTAATTTTACTGTATGCTATCAGCCACCTAAAACATGAGAAAGAAATGTCAGTTTCCTTGGAATATTGTCTGCCCAATGCCAAATAATCAAAAACTGGTTGTTCTCTTTTCCTGAGATTCAGAGTCTAAAAAAAAAAAAAAAAAAAAAAAAAAAATGCATTGATTTGTTTTCCTAGTTTTCTACTCTGATAATGAATGTAAAGCATTCTCCTTAGGGAAGATCTGAAAACATATGAAACTATAAAGAAGAAAATCAAGATCATATATGAACCCTTTCCTCAGAGGTAACATCTGTAGCATGAGGTAAATGAATGCGGTCTGAAGGTCTGAGCAGTGGGTGTACTATAGAGTGTTCTCGGCTTTCGCCCTGCAAGGCTAGGCCTATTTCTGTGACTTAAGGTTGTAGCAGAGGCAAGCCCAGGAGCAGCTCCTCAGCCCTGCGCTCTCTCCACAGTGACAGACACCTTCAAGCTCTTTCAGGTCCTGACTTAAACTTGCCTTACTTCACAAAAGGCTTTCTTGTGTCACCTTTATAATTCCCAGGAAGGGTCCCCTTTGAGGTATGCAAGTGCCTATATTATGTCTCTAAATTAAAATAATAATATTTTCCCTATTGCAGATTTTTTTGCTTTTTCATACAATGGGTTTTTAAATCTAAAAACATTTTTCCCCTCATTCTACTCATTATGGAACTTTGGTTTATATAAGGTGGATCATCCAATAGGTAAGAGTGAGTGAGGCTCAGATATTTCACTCACATTTTATAACCAGAAATTATGCCAGCATGAATTTTAGTTCAAGGTCATCGGTTTATTCATTTAACAAGAAATTAGTACTTTTGTTCAGGGTTGCAGTGTTCTTACTTACATCTAAGTCATCATTTGCTCTAAAACAGCATCAACCAGCTGAAGTCTATTTCTGGTCTGTCAACTATATGAGGAAAATCCCTTCAAAATATTTGAAAGTCAAGTGTGGGATTCCTTTTTGACCCAAGTCTAGCTAAAGGAAGCCAACTTCCTTTCTCAAATATTGAGAGCATGCTAGGAGTTCTTGGTTTTCTCAGTGTGATACAGTCTTTCAGTCATGAGGACAATTGTCCACCTATGAACTAAACAAACAGAAATAAGCTTATGTTGAGATGTAGATTCGTTTCTCTATTTTGATGTTTAGACCCACGATGATTACTGTGGTTCTCAGAGAACATTATTCTAGAAATATTAGACATTAGGATTTATTCAAAATGAGTATTATACATGGGAGAAAATCAAAAGCTCTAATACTACAAATAAGAATCACGTATCATTTTCTATGGAAAAATAAAAAAGTAATCATACTTGTAAGTAGAAGCTGCAAATCTGTAAAACCTCTGAGTAGAGTAGAGAAACCCTTTGGGAAAAAATTAATAACTTTCAAAGTATGATTTTGAAAAGTGAATTAATAAAATTGTCCCCCTTTTAAGCCACTATAATAATATATAATAATAGTAAGGGTCTTATTTTGCCTCCCACAAAATAAAGTCAGAAGACAAAAAATCATAAATTTCCATGGAGAAACTTCCCACTGGTTATGTTTCAGGTCCTCAGCATCAGTGAGGTAGGAAACAGCAGCAGATCAAATCACCTCCTTTGTTTCTTTTATTAAATGTCTTAATGAGTTTAACATTCTCTCTCTCTCTCTCTCTCTCTCTCTCTCTCTCTCTCTCTTTCTTTCACACACACACACACACACACACACACACACACACACACAATTTCCAGGTAACTAGAGGATCTTTATTGAATTTAGCAAACCCCCACCTCCATACACACACCTATCCCACAAGCACACACTCTGACTTGCTCTGACCCAGAAAAAATTAAAAGTGCCATTAAATATGTTAAGTCTTCTAACTAATATGTCATTCAAACCTGCAGCATGCCAGAGGACTGGCCTTATAGAAAAGGTATGTTTGTTACACACAGAGAGAGAACATTTCTTTATTTGAATGACTATGGCAGGTAAAAAATGAGATATTTATCTTCAAGTACATGCCCTGGAATTAGAACATCTATGAAAACAAGGTAAAATCCAAAACTCTCCATGTCCTACACATGGATGAGAATGAGCGCTTGTAAATAGGGACCAGAGGCATTGTCTAGAGTCTACTTGTGTGCATATTGTTCCCTCACCTCCTGTCCCAGAAAGGACTCAAAGGGAAACAAAATGCCAAAATTTCCCACATCCAAAGGTATGAAAACTTCACAAGACAATGAGAAAGTTCCCATAGTATAAACTTTGGAACTTCCAGTGAAGCATCTCTCACCTTTGCAACACTGGCATAAAGTTTGAGAGAGAGAGAGAGAGAGAGAGAGAGAGAGAGAGAGAGAAATATAATAGTAAAAGTCTAAGACAGGAAGTAAGGGGAATGATAAATTTTCTGAACCTTAAACAAAAAAGAAGCTCCAAGTTGTTTTTTTTTTTTTTTTTTAGATTTAAATGTTCATTAAGCATGAAGATATGTTTAAATAAATCTCAGACCTCCAGAAAACTTTTTACATACCAGGATATGGGGGCTGATGATAGGACCTTCTGACCCCATGTACCTCTTCAAATGAGTGAATTTCCATCAACAGTCTTGCTTTGGGGTTAAGTCACTGAGACTCCACAAAAGAAAAACAATCTACCCTTCCTAGAACCTTACCTAGGGCAGTTCCTGAGGTAGTAATGGATTCTGTCATTCATTCATTGCACTCAAATGTTAGTTCAGCAAATCTATCAGATACACCCTCAACTAGAGAAATAAGCTGAGAACACAGTATCAGGAGAAACATCCTGTCTGTGCTAATGAAAGGGGCCAATAAACTGGTTTTTGTTTTGTTTTATTTTGTTTTGTTTTGTTTTCAATTCTGGGGATTGAACCCAGGACTTCACACATTCTTGGCAAGCACTCTACCACTGAGCTCCATCCCCCTCAACTGGTGATGCAAGTTTGTTTGATGTGACCAGGTATAAAGAATTTGCCTGTCAAAAGTCAAAGATTAGCATAAACAAATCCAATAAGGCATTTGCATTTTCTAATATTAAATTCTTCTCTTCAAACAGCTCATCAGGAGTTAAGATCTATAAAAAAGATCAATAAAAATCCCCTATGTTTTTGTCCATTGTATCCTGCAGTAGACTTTTCTGTTTATATTATACTTCCAAACTGCAATGCCATGCTGACTTGTTAAGTGTATTTACTAAAGCTAGATCAATATGTAGGGAGAAGTTTTCATGAAAGGCATAAAAATCATAGACTCCAGGTATTTTCTAATGAATGTGTCCAGGGAATTCCTTCCATAATCATATCCCTGGCAATGCAGTTTTCTTCAAGAAAATAAAATTGCCTTTTCATTAGAGGAATTTTCAGTTGCTAAGGACCAAAATAAATTTTTTTGTTTATAATAACAGGGAAGACCTCTTTCTGAACAACATTTCATGCCTGATCAAACACTTAAAAAAAAAAATTCTCTCCCTACTGCCACCTGGTGGACAAAGATGATTTCTTCAGATAGCACATAGGAACTCATGGCAGTATCACCACAAGATGGCAGCACATAACCAAGCTTTTGAAGAATGAAACTCAAGATATCTACCGTTTGAGGTCTCAGAATGTTCAGCTCCTAGAGAAGTGGATGAGCAGGGAAAATCAGTATGAAATAACCATCCTATTTTCTTTTCTTAAAGACAAACAATTCCCATTTTTTTATGTCTTCAGTATTTCACAATTTATTTGCAGAAAAAAGGAGTGCCAAAAATTTAACTTGTAACTTATTTACATTTTAAAAATATTTCAAGCAGATTATTTATTTCTCTGAATTTTTTCTGATAGTTTCTTTATAGAGTGAAGTACTCGAGAATGTTTTTAAATACTACTTTTACTTGGGTCTTTTTAATTAATTGTAAAGTATCTGTCCCTAACATATCATCTGGAGGTTACAGCCCAGGCCGTGACTGGGTCATATAGGCACATGGCCACTTTTATTCTGACCAAAGTTCTTCCCGAACTATCTACTTTTTATCACTTTTTTGTGTGTGTCCCTAGTGTTTTATTCATCATATTGTCGCAACAGATTTATTTTTATGTATACGCTCTTGATTTTTTGGAACTGCACTGTCATGACTTAATTTGTTGGGATATCTTTTTCTTTCCCTACAAAAATTGCACTAATAATACTCTCTAGAAGAGATTTTACCTCAGAACTGGCAATAATATCTCTACTTAAGCACTTACTAGGTGTCTGGCACCATTCCAAGAATAGCATATAGATTAATTTATCTAATTCATGGTACAGATTTATAAGAGTCAGGTTTACTAAACTCATTTTACAGAAGATGAAACTGAAGCAAAAAGAGGTTAAGAGATAGTTTATAGCTTAAGCATAATCATTGGCCTCCCTGCCTGACCCATTTCCTGAACAATTCCTTGACATTTGTTATGGTTTAGATATGAGGGATCTCCCAAAAGCTTATGTGTGAGACAAAGCAAGAATATTCAGATATAAAATTATTAGATTATGGGATTTATGATTTAATCAGTGTTATCGATGAACTGGTTGATAAAAGTAGGCAGGCAAGGGATGGCTGGAGGAAGTAGGTCACTGGGCATGTGACTTTGGGGTTTTCACTTTGTCCCTGGTTGGTGAGCAGAGTTCTCTCTGCTTCCTAAATGACCACCTCTGCTGCTTTTATCTCCCGGCCCATCTGCCACAATGTTCTGCCTCACCTAGGCCTAAGAGCTACGGATTTGACCCACCATGGACTGAACCTCTGAAATTGTGAGCCTAAATAAACTTTTCCTCCTCTGAATTTTTCTTGTCAACTCTGAAAAGCTGACTAAAAAAACACTGAAGCCTGTGGAGCTAATAAGGAGCAGAGGAAACTTAGTGATCTTTACCTGAAGATGGTTCCATTGAGGATTGAGGCCCCTTTGGGTAAAAATTATCACTCTGTTGTCTGAATTGTCCCTATAGAGTCTAAAGAATGCTAAGCCAAGAGGCTTGGCCCAAGGAAGGAGAGCAGCAGTTTGCACGAGAACAGAGAGCCTTTTTGGCCAGTATTGCACCATTTAAATGTCCCAGCAATACTGTTAGAGTTATAGAGGCCTCACTTTTATAGAAAAAAAATACCAGAGGGTATTAGAGAAGACTGTACGAGGTTCTTGTTAGAGAACTGGGCGTGCTGAATTTCAGTCCCCGTTCTGCCTTTTGCTATCTGTGTGATCCCTCTGGGCCTTAGTCTCTTCATATTGAGATAAGCACAGTCTGTGCTGTGCCTTTCCAACAGTTTTAAAAGAAATATGTTAATTTCAAGTAAAGATGTCAAAAAGGTATTAAGAAAGAAAATTAGTGGGAGTATGTTTTGAAATACCGTTGAAACATTTGTGGTTGGATGATGAGACCTACAGAGAAGTCTGTCAATGGCAGAGATGGGTATTCTGTATATTGAGAGATCCACATTCCCAGATGCACATGGCAAGGATCACTGGCTTTTGCTAGGGAAGGACAATTCTTACTCCATCCCATATGAACTTGCCATGGGTTGTATCTATCAACTGGAATATCTTCAAGTAGCATAGGTCAAGGACAGAAAGGCAGGTGCTGACATGTTTGAAGATCCTCAGAGGTGCACCATGAGCTTCACCAGTAATCACAATACAGTAATCACAATACTCTTCCACATCTGACCAGTTGGGGGAAACTGTCCTTACCTGCAGACACCCCTGGCTCTTTGGAACTGTGAGCCTGGCTGGCACTAGTTTTGCTAATGCTAAACTAGAGCCAAATACTTTCAGACTTCAGACACTAGGACAATCTTGCTGTTCTTTAAAGTTATAAGAATGCTAGAAAATACTATACTTATGTGACCTACTTTTAATGAACAAATGAAAAATGTATGAGGGAGGGGATTAATAGGTTGCACTGAACCTTGGAGTCTTTACAGACCTGGTCCCTCTGTGCTAAATCAGTGTAAAGAATTTAGTTACTCAGTTTCCTGTGTTTTTAGGTTAGGAGGATTTGGAGCATGCATTTTTCTTCTCATGTTTCAGAGATTCTGGATCTTCTGCTTTGGACCACGGTGCATCCAGAGTGCGCGTCATGCACTGACTGGACTACACCAGCCAACAATACCACTCTCAACCCTTACCTCCAGGGACTCAAAGTCCAGTGGGGAAGACAGGCATTAATCAAAGCATTAGGCAAGCAACATTTGAAATTAAGTGACATGCATGCTATGAAGGAAAGCAGAACTTATAATAAAGAGAGTTAATTTTATCAGGGAGACCAAGGAAGTGGGAACCCAGTTCTGAAGGATGAGTGAGATTACTAGTGGAGATATCCCTGGGCCACAATCCCTAGGGCAGAGAAAACATTGTACCAGAGAGAATGCAGGAAAGTTGACAAAATGATAGATGTGGATGAGACTGGAAGGTGGGGATGGTAAGGGGAGCCATAAGAGCCATGATAAGGATTTTGGTCTTTACCCTTGAAGACACAAGAAAGCTTGAACAAATTTCAGGCAGCTCTGTAGGGTGACCAGATGTCCAATTCAAAAGGCTTTCTCTGACTGATGAGACAAATCACTTTCCATCTTTAGTGAAACCATGTTACTCAGGTGTGCAGGGCTCTCTCCTGAGGTCCACAGAGAACAACTTCTGTGCCCCACAGTCAGTTTGGGCTACTATAGCTGACTAATCACTAAGTTGGTCCTCAGATTCAAAGTGACAGGAAAATGTTGCATATTTACTTCAAATGATCCAAAGTTATTTGGGGTTATTTGATAAAGATACTTAAAAGGGTATCTAAATATTTGATCCATATGATATGATTTAACCTTGACATGTATTGACACATGCAACAAATGTTTATGGAAACCTACTGCACACCAGGGTCTAATCTAAGCATTATGGATTCGATGGTCAACAAGACATACACTGTGCTGCCTTCAGGGAGCATATATCCTAACAGAGGAAAAGTACCATAAACCAGCAGAGAAGGAAATGTGGAATGCGATGCCAGGTAGAGATCAGTGCCCTTAGATGAGTCACGCACGGTGAAGGAATAGAGAGATAACAGAGGGTGCAAGTTTTGAAAAAGTGGTGGGAGAATCACTCCTGAGTTGGTGACATTTCAGCAGAAATCTGAACGAAGTGACTGAGTGAGCAACACAGAGACCTGAGGAAAGATCATTTCAAGCAGAAGCAGCAGCACCTGCAAAGGGTTCAAGGTTGGGATAGACTTGCCTATCAAAAGAGCAAGAGGCCATGTGACTTGAGTGGC
The DNA here is from genome assembly GCF_902686445.1 of Sciurus carolinensis. Lineage (NCBI taxonomy): Eukaryota > Metazoa > Chordata > Mammalia > Rodentia > Sciuridae > Sciurus > Sciurus carolinensis. The sequence goes on from NC_062221.1 coordinate 76,945,448, forward strand.
AGAACTGATAGCAAAATGGTAGGATTAGGCTGGGGACCAGACAGCCTATGGCTGCACTGAATTGCAGTCAAGGATACTTTACATTCCATACTCCAGGGCTCTCATGTGTGTCTACATGTACAACATGTGGCAACTAGCATTCATATTTGGAAATAATTTTTGCCACCTCACGCTGCACAACATTTGTTCCAACAAAGCAGTCTCTATTTGTCCTTCATTCAATCTCTACCAATCTCTATTTCCACTAAAATGTTCTTTCTGTCTTCTCTCTCATTCTCCTTTCAGTGGAGAGTACCAGACTACCATCATGTTTATTTTCAATTGATAACATTTTTTGTTTTTGTTCTGCTAAAATGTTTCTTTTGTAGAAATTGGCACCACCGTGCACTTCAAGCAAAAAGGTATGGTTTTTATTTCTGATTACCTTCTATATGTTAAAATTAAGATTTCACAGGAATACGTTGTGTATACTTGAGCTTATTTCAGTTCACTAATTTGCAATAATAATTTCCATAATACATTTGGCACTGTTTTTTCCAAGAAGTAAGTTTTCTTCTTAACAAAAATTCCCTGGTCCAACCCAGGACCCCTGTTTTGATACTCATGCACTTTTAAATCCCTGAGACCCAGCTAGTTATTCTATGCCCTGCCTTGCCCTCCCCCTTGTCCCCTACTGTCCATGGTTAGTTCTTGCAGAGCTGAGTTTTTTTAAATGGTCGCTGCCTAATGACAAGTGCTCTTAGGAGGGACATAGTCTATTTTACAGTCACCTGTTGGTTAAATTAAGTAAATGTGTTGCTAAATACGACATCTAGATATCAAGTAGATATCCAGATATCTCCTAAAATGAAGCATGTGTGCAGTGAATATTTCCCCCTCCCTCATCATTCTCCCAGGTTTTTATAAAGCCTCACTCTGCTGCAGGACACCTGAGCTGCTGGGTCCTGCCAGGAACCGCCATGTCATGCCCTCCTTCTGTCCCATGTCTTCCACCAGCCATGTGACCCATCATCCACACACTTGTCTCTACAAGGAAAGGGCAGACAGTTCAAACCTTCAAAAAATGGACCCAAAATTCAAATAATGACTAATTCTGCAGTGCCCTCTTTACAAGTACAATAGATAATCCCAAATAGTTTCTATACCCAGACCAGAGCCACAGAGGCACGTGTGTGGCCAGGCACCATGCTCCTCGAGTCCTGTGGTCACTCACTTGCTTGGTAATTGTCTCATATGAAGGTGTTCTCCTCTCTGAGTCTCAAAATGAAATGAGACAATCAAGATCACTAACAATAGTGAGAAACTTCTTGTGGGACCTATGCCTTCCCAGCATCCAGGAGCCACAGAGATTATAAGGGCTGTGGTGCTTACTTCCACAAAAGGACCAGCACCTTGTTAATGGCATGTCCTCACAGAAGGCAGCAGGAAAGAGACAGCCAGGAATATACACTTGGGAAGACTATTATGTGAGGCAAGAAGGCATAAAGTATTGTCCTGTTCCACTCTTCTCTCCCCAATGCTATGATTACCAAATTACCATTTACATTTGAATCTTGCTTGGCTAGTGCTGTTATGTGATACTTTGGGGCTTTGAATGTGGATTATGGTAGTATTTTTTTCTTGATTTCAAAGATTATCAAGATAAACTGCCAATGCCACCGGAAGTAGGACCTAAAAGTTTTAAAAATTTGAATACCATAATACATGATGCCATTTTGATGGGAAAGATGTTACTATTCCAGATTTACTATGAGACTAGTTCAGCACCCCCAAAATCTCGCTTTATAGAGGATGGAGAAAGCTTGAAGGGTCCAGATTTAATCTCAAAACCCAGGGCTCAAAGAGAACATCAGTATTTTTCTTCCTCTGAATTGCTCCACCCGGAGATTATAGACTTTCATTCTCAATGCAGGTGAAGTAGTACTGGCAGAAAACGGACAGCAGGTGGCGCCAAAGTCCATCTTCTCATGCTTCTCTATCAACATGGCTTCCCAGGAACCTAGCGTACCTTAATTAGCACGCCTAGATAATATCAAAGAGCGATACGTGGGAGATTCTGTTGATTGTTGCTCTCCTTTATTTTACAATTGTTTTATAAATTGTTTAGACTTTTATTTCATTTTCAGTCACTTCATCAGCCTTTAACAGTTCTAAAACGAATTCAAACTTAAACTCCTCCAACATTTTTTCTTCTTGTATGCTTCTTAAATATAGATAAGGGAATAAAATTATGCCTGATTCTGACTCCTTTGTGACTGAAAAGAATGCCTAAGGATCACTGATGGCATGACTAAGACCACTTTGAAGAAATCTAGTCCTAAATCCAGGAAATGGACCCTAAGGACTCAGAAGAAGCAACAGAAAACTGTTAGTCTGATTTGAATGACAAAGAATCTTGTAGGAGCACAAGGGCTACAAAACAGGTGTTGAAAAACCACCTGTCCTTTCTTGAGATTTTGCTGAAAGACAAATCAATTGGCTCAGTATCCTACATCAGGTTTGTAGTGTAGAGACTTGTCAAAAAAAAAATTCTCAAAACCCTCAACTTCCAGATGTTTTAACAATCTTGCCCTGATTTATAAGTTTTGCCCTTTTTAAATTAAGCATTTTCATGGCAAAGTACAATCCAGTATTCACCTTGGCACAGTTTACTTACCCTACAAGAGAAGGTAGTGTGTTGACTCATGGCTTCCGGTCTTGCTACAGCTGAATTTTGGCCCCGATGGTCAAACATTAAAGCCTTGACCCAATTCACAAACCAATATCCTTAATTCAGGTTGGTATTTCATTCATTTCTATAACCCAAACATCTGTGTCAATAATAATAATAATGCTACATTTACTGAATATTTACCAGAAACCGCACATTCAATGTACATGCATACATATAACACATATGTACAGTATGGTTAACTATCAAAACATGATTTTTGTCTGTTACGTGAAAAACATGTAGCAAGTTTTTATATTGTGGTTCTATTTGCCCATCTATTCTTAAGGCTAATTTATGTTTGCAGACTCTTGCTTTCATTATATCTGTCAGTGTATGAAAGCACTTGCTGAGCATGGCCATCTGGCATGGGAAATAAGATTTATCATTTGCATTTCCACAAATAAGCAGAAATTTCATAACCATGAACTAAAACATAATTAATGATTTTGTTGATTATTCTTCCCTGAAATAGCCATTAAGTGAAGTAGTCTCCTATGCAGTCATATATATCCATAATTGCGTATGCACTTGTGATGATTCCCCAACTATCACCCGTTTACCCTGGTATTCCTCAAGTCTGTTTACTCTCAAAATCAATTATGACAAGAGCAAGTCACATAAGCACATTAAATAGCTATATGAAGGCACTTAATGAATAATAATGATAGAAACGAAGATACCCTAAACAAATGCACACGGTGCATATCAAATGTATAATGATACTATGAAGGATAAGATTAAAAATTATTAACATAGTCATATTGGAATTCCTTATTATAATGCAGAATAGCATGTGAAAGTAACAGGTAATTCTGTATCATATGTACTAAAAGACCGATAATGTAAGTGCATAGATGACTATAATACAGTTATTTCTTTTTTTGTGTGTATATATAGATGCATTAGTAAGAATGTTATGTGAGAATATGTTTATCCAGGTTGATATATGTGTATATTATGTTTTTCAATGACTTAATTTTTGCTTTTTTTCCTCCCAGTACTGGAATTTAATCCAGGGGTGCTTTGCCACTAAGCTACATCCCCAGTCCTTTTTATTTTTATTTCAAAATGGGGTCTCACTAACTTATTGAGAGTCCTGCTAAATTTGCTGAGGCTGGCATCAAACTTGCAATGCTCCTACCTCAGTCTCCCAAGCTGTAGTTTTTGCTTTCTTAAATATTTATTCCCATTCAAATAAAAGATAAGACTCGTCCTGTTAGCCTTCCCCAGATACCGTTCAGTTCCAGACGTCAGAAAAACAATCTAGCCTGTCTTCATGCTACAAATTAGATTATGGAAAGAAGCAAAAATGGACTTTTTCTGAAAACCCTTTTCACACTATCCCTGAGGCAAAATAGAAATTGCTTTTGCTTTACTCTGTAGGACCTTAATGTTGGTGTAGATTTTTCTGTTTTGAAAGTCTCACTGACGCAATACTGCAAACGAATGTGCCCAGGAGCTCATCTCACCCTGTCTATGCAGAGGGGTTAAAACGTTGCCGCTAGGCCAGAGCCTCGGGGGTTTCCAAGAAGACAGCCTGAGGGTTCTCAAAGTCCAAAAGGTATAGGGGGGAGGACATGGAGACAGTGGAAGGGGAAGGACACGGACCTGAACCTCAGGACCCTTGGACTCCAATGCTAGTCCACAATTGCTAATTAGTTGCCTTATGCAGGGTACATAATCTTGAACTTGAAAGTAGCTAATGTGCCTTTTAATAATATGATCTCATAGTTATTCAGAAAAATCAAAGAATTCGTTGGTTGAGTCATTTGTTTTTACTGTACCTCCATAACTTTTTACATTGTAAAGCTCATTTTACATAGTACTTATGTTATTCCAAGTTTGTACCTGTTCATATTTTTAAATTAAATAATATTCTCAATATTCTCAAGAAGGCATTGTAGCCAAAAAAACTCTATCCTAAATCATTTTTGTGAAGATAATGGATGTTCTCCCCTAGTTTTTGTTTATGTGGGTTGTTGTTTTAATCAAACCCAAGTTTCATTTGTCAGATGTTTGACAGAGGTTCCGGGCATTCACAGTTGAGCTACACAGTGTCCTGGTGGCAGGCAAAACCTTGGAGCCAGTTACGGGTAGACATCCCAGCTCCTCTGCTCACGAGTGGTGTAAACTTGGACCATGGACTTGGTCCCTCTCTGCTTCCATTATTTCACTGTAAAACAGATTTTAGTCTAGTGCCCATCCCATAGCACAGCTGTGTGCTTATATTTATTAAGCTTTTATAACAATACCTTGTAGTAAGTGCCACATAATCATTTGCTGGGCTTGTTTTACTGCTGTTGCTTTTATTATTTGCATGAAACATAGATCAGGAGGCCATTCTTGAATCCAGCATTTTCCTGTTAGCCTACCTTCAACCTGGTATGTTTGTTTGGGAAAATCCCCATAACAGGAGGTGCTTCCATTGCACTTGCAAATCACAAATTTACACACACACACACACACACACACACACACACAGATCTGCATATGAGCCCTAAAAACTTCAAATTGCAGTCATACCATTTTCTTTTTAGAATATCAGTATCTAGCTATGTAGCTTTTAAAGCCAAAGTCTCTGGTCTTTGCAGTGAAAAATATTTTTATTTCCTTTATTGGAATATGAACAGAACAACACAAAAGGAGAAAATGGACAAACATTTTTTAGTTGACCCAACAAATTCTGCCCCAATCCTATTCTTGCCACCAACACACAAACCCCTTTTCCTCCTTCCTCACATCCCACTCTCCCTCTCAGACGCACAGCCACATCCCCCCAGTTACACTCAGGTGGCAGCAGGGAACACAGCTGCCATGCCATGCTCGATTCTGGGTGAGTTGAAATCAGTTGTCCTCCAGGTTTGGACCTGCCTCCTAACCCCCCAGGTTTGGTTGTTTGTGGTATTTGATTTTTAAAGTGATCAATGAAGAATTTGGACAAGATGATTCCTGCTTCCTCATAAGACTATACAATGTGTTAACTTATCTTCGGCCTGGATATGCTGTCACCCATAAAGTTACTTGATAACAATTTCCCTCCCAATTGAAAAATAATTAGTGCTTCTCCCGAAAGAAGCAAGAGAGTCACAGGGCAGCTCCAGGCTTCATTGATGCTGTGACACATTGGCAGGAGGAGCGCATGTGGGCTGATGAAGGACCCTCGCCAATACTTGGGAACTTAATGAGTGCTAGCATCACCATACCACCTAGAGCGGATCATGCAGCAAGAGGCGGGTGAACAGGCGCCTGCAGCACATCAGACAGCAGTGACAGCCAGCTTAGGGACTGCTCCATCTAGAGCACCTTGTATGTAGAGGCCATTCAACTAATGATACTTCTCAGGATACTTGGACCTCGGGGAGGACGAGGATTAGGAATGGTTCTGAGCCCTTCTTGGGCTTCACATAAGAGCACTGACATCGAGGCCTCAGTCCTGGCCAGGCCTTACCTCCAACACCGTCAGCAGTTGGCTGTAACATGGACTGGACAGGATGTAACTTCTCTTTTCTCTCTGTCTCCTTTTTTTGCTCTGCAGGACCTGGATCGGTGAGAGGAATAAATGGATCCATCAGTCTGGCCGTACCACTGTGGCTGCTGGCAGCGTCTCTGCTCTGCCTTCTCAGCAAATGTTAATAGAATAAAAATTTAAAAATAATTTAAAAAACACACAAAAATGCGTCACACAGGATACAGAGAGAGAGAGAGAGAGAGAGAGCGAGATGGGGGGAGACCGTTTATTTCACAACTTTGTGTGTTTATAAATGAAGGGGGAAATATGAAAATGAAGCTGCAAATACAACATTGAAAACAATTTTGAAGTCCATCAATAAAAATTTGGTATAATCAGGGTGGGAAAAGCTCTACCAGGATGTGTGTATATCTGCTAAGGAAATGAATGCCGTGCTAAGAACATCCAGATGTTGTAAAAACAGGACGAGTAAAGAAGTACCAGATGGATACTGACTTCCCCACGCACACTTATCCTTCCTTCCTTCATCCTTCGTCATCTATGGGGAAAAAAATAAGGTCTTGCCTTTGGTGTTATACTTCCATAATCTTTCTATTGTGTTTTCCATTCAAGCCAAACTGTAGTCATCTCAGACTCTCCATGGACTCTTGCGTTGAGCCTTTTATCAGACTCTCTTGCCTCCACTCTCTCTCCGACTTTTGAGATCATTCCCTCTCCCTCCAGTGTGTTCTATCTCCCACGCTCATTCCAAATAGTCCCTTTTTGCCCACCCACCCCCAACTCTTCACCCCCTCCAACCCCCAGAGCACCAGTCATGCCGCAAATGCTAGGAAGTGCCATTTTAATTTTCTCCACTGTGTGCGTGTGCTCAAGTCTCTCCCTCTCACGTGGGTGTACATGTGTGTGAGCGTGTGTGTGTCTCTCTCTAAAGCATGCCAAGGGAATGGTCCATGTGTACATAGACTCATCGTGCTGTAGATACTGTCCTGCATTGTAATTGTAAGATGCGGCTATAACCAGTTGCTGGGGGAGATGGCGGGGAGGGAGGCAAGGAGCAGAGGCCCTCCCCGTCCATTCCTGTCACATGACATCAGTGTGTATTCAAACCAAGTTGTGCCCCTTCCAAGGGCAGGACCCCATATTCCTCTCAGTCCCATCATCAGAACCTAGTCAGGAGTCACTCAGAATATCACTGTAAATGAAAGTGCCTACCATTGATGGGGTCAGCAAACAGTAGAAAAAATTAGTGATGGGGATGAAATGGCCTAGAAGAGAAGGTTTCTGATTTCACTTTTATTTCATGAGTCGGAGGGATTCATATGTTTTCTGGTGTTTAATAGACTGGGCCCTGCTCTGCTGCAGGACTGAGCAACATGTATTAAGCAGATCCCCAGGAAACAGAAAGGTCTCAAGTGTTATCTCCTATCTGGAGAATGATGAGCCACGTGGAGATCCTAAACAAACCTATTTTGCCTCCTCCCTAACCTTCAAATAACACTGCATTTGCCCCATGAAACCCCCTGAGCAGAGATTGTTTCCTCTTTCAGATGAATACAGTGAGAGTGAGCAAAACAGGCAAAGTAGACAGAAGCCCAAGTCCCATCCTGTGTTCTGAAGATACTGTCAGAGCACTAAGAAAAAGCACTGGCTAAACCAAAAGGAAAATTGCTCCCTGTGCTCCTTTACAGATTTTCATTCTGGTGTTCTTGGCTGATTCTAGGTTTGGCTGCCCAACTCATTTTTTTTTTTTTTTTTTTTTTTTTTTTTTTTTGTGCCAGGGATTGAACCCAGAGGTGCTTAACCACTGTGCCACATCCCCAGCATTTTTATTTATTTTTTTTTTAGATACAGAATCTTGCTGAGTTGCTGAGGCTAGCTTTGAACTCCCAATCCTCCTGCCTCAGCCTCTGAAGCTGCTAGGATTACAGGCGTGCACCACTGTACACAGCTGTAGCACCATTCTTCATGGTCGTTCATCATTATCCTAAGCCAGGCCTCCAGGAATTGCATTATATTAACCTTTCCTGCTATATTTAAATTTATGTCTCTAAGAATCATCTTGATATTCACGCTGAAATATGAGCTCATTCCTTAACCAAAAGATCTGAGCAACTTGTAATTAATTTAGACAAATCATTTAAGTACCACAAAGTTTGGCATCACCACATCTCCAAAAAAGGTTTTCATTCATAGGTTTTAAAGGGAGAGCTGGCACTTAGCTTGTAGACTTCCTTGTCAACATGAAACCAACTGCTGCTCTGTTAGACTATAGGAAGCATTGGAAATGGTCAGCTCATGAAAGGGAAGAGGATTATTTTGAGGTCATCATTGAAGGTAATCCTGCAGAGAAAATATGGCAGCTCATCAAGTTTTAAAAGCTTGATAATTGCCAAAACATGATATTAAATGAAAAATTTTATTAACAAAAAGAGGAAGGAAGAAAAGAAAGGGAGAGACAGAGAAGTGGGGAGAGGGAAGGCAGGAAGGAAGGAAGGGACAGATCTGAGAAGTATTTTAAATCTCTTCTAGGTGGTTCTGTGGTTTATTCTGAATGCATATCACATCCTTCTTTGAAACAGAGAACAATTTGGGGTTGGTAGTAAGGGTACTTAAGGCAGATCCTGAGATAGGGCAGAAATTCTTATCCAAGAAGGCAGCTAGTCAAATACAGGGAAAGCGAGCCATATTCCTATGCAGCATCAATTTATTGACAATCAGGGATTTCTTTAAGAGTTTGGTCTTCTTTGTACAGGAACAAAAGGTAATGGTAAATGTTCCCCATATGTTGAAGAAGCAGTCACACCCTTAAGTGGAACCAAGAGAGTACACGCTAATTTAAAGATGTAGGGAGAGAAAAGGACCAGGAGTTGATTCTGATATCATTTAGTATCAGTTCCAGGAACAGAGCCTGTGGCATGTTATAAGCTTTAATGCACAGCAGGCCTTTTTATGGTGTCCACCCTATCCTAACAACAAGGTTAGTGGGAGGAGCATTTCTGTTGAGAGGAATGTCTTGGCCATTGCTCTCTTGGTTTTAACATGATGGACCATATATTAAACATGGATTTTTGAAATATGGTGTTTACCTATATCTCTAGCAGGATCTGGGATTTATTAAAAAAAAAAAATGTCCCTTGCTTCTATTTCATCATTGGTCCCAGAAATCTCATAGGTTTGAGAATGTCTCTAAGTGATGTGGAGAATGGAAGACAAGGTAGCTTAGAGAAAGGTCAGAAGAGAAGTTAGGACCAGAGGATTGACCCCCAAGAAGTTGTCAAGTCTCAACACAAGAGTCTTGGAATTTATAGTTCATCATATTGCTATAACTCTCCCCAAGCACCTTGTCCTTTGAAAATCAAAGCACTGAAAAGTAGTTTTTGGAAATACTATATTGAAAGGAGTAGAAAGCACCTAATAATGTCAATGGCTAATATATTTCACATCCTTTGCATACAAAGTGAAACTCTACCATTCATAAAATAAGATCCTTTGCCACAACTTTTAGTAAAGTAGAAATGACCTTGACCCAGGGTGGTTCCTGAAGGATAAGAACTATCCTAGGTTTCACAACTACAGAATTGTAATTAGATGCTCTGTTCAATTCTTCATCAAAAGGCCTTGACCTATAGGAGGATTTTTTTTTTTTTTTTTTTTTTTTTTTTAAGACATAGGATCCCTCTGTCCTAAAAGAACCAAGGCATGTAGAAAAGTAGATGTGCTTTCTGTTGGGAAGGATTGTTCTATTGGTCTTTGCCAGATGAACTCTCCCAACTCTTCCTTGCCTTGGGCTTTTTATTTATTTTTTAATATATAATCAGACAACTGGGGCTATTCATAGAGACCTTGTAAAAGTACTCGTGATTTTCATGTTCTTGGAGGACAGAAATGAAAATCTGTTTCACCTCCAAAAATGGACTTACCTCCTTTGCACATAAAAACGAAACTCCTCAGCATGAAATGATTTGAGTTGTTACCCACCGAGTTGTTATCCTTCTTATCTAGAGTTGCAGGCACATCCCTGAACTGATTAGGGCTCCACCGTTTCTCTGGGCTAGTCTCCCTGAATTCCTCATTTTGTTCTTTGCAGGCTTTGAATTATTTGTGGAAAAATAATATATGTGTGTATGTATTTTTTTTTAATCTTATCTTTACAGATGCTATATTTACAACAATATGTGTATTATAAGAAATATTTAGAATAACAGTTTAAACTTCAAGGAAGAAAGTGCTGGATTTGGTTTATTTAAAGAAAAAAGAGCTATGTTTCATAAAGAAAGACATGGAGCCCCATTCTTTTAAACTATTTGCTTATGGATCAAATATTATGAGAATAACCATGTCCTCATTTTTTTTTTCTTTATCTTCATAAGCTTTTAACCTGGATTTAGTCTTGGTGCCCAGAAACTATTAATTTCTACAGCAAGTGCAATGCTATATCTGGCCTAAAAACTATTAAACATTTAAAAAAAATAAGCATACCACAAAAATAGTGAGATAAGACCCCGAGTTAAGAAATACAAATCCAGTTTAGGAAGCCCCATTCTTTCCTCAGTATTTAAAATATTTCTCCTCCAAAGACCAATTGCCCCAGTAATGTAAATTTTCCATCATGGTTGGCATCCTATCCATAAACATCTCACTAAATGCAAAATGGAGTTTACATTTATGTGCATACTAGTGGGAAGAGAAGTAAACTATTCTCATTTGCATTTAGCTATGCTGTTCAAATGTCGCCAACTGAAATTCAAAAAAGAATTTGTTTTCACCCAGCAAAGTACATCACTTTCCTCTTGGCAAGGAAACTGGTGTTAACATTAGGTTTAGGTTTAACATTTACACCAGTGAAATGTTTATGGATATTGTGGAAAACGTATTTTAAAATCTTGATTTCTTTTCAGCGCATTTACATACTGTGCGCTGATTAATAAATTAGGCACCAATCATGTGTAAATCAATGTAAATCACTAGTTTATGTACATAATATAAACTATGTAAACTTCATTTTTCATGCAGAGGCCAAGTTCAACTAAACCCATAAATCTGAAAGAAAAAAAAAATCAAGAAAAACCAAAGCATGTCACAGGTCAAAATGGGAAAAAGTAGGACAAAAAGCCCAAATGCAAGGTTGTCTCAGCCAAAGGAAGCAGAGGACAGGGGCACCTACAGGTTCACATGATGCTGCAGTCACAGGTTGTTCCTTCAGGTCAAAAGTGGAGATTCTCTCAGCTGTCACCATCATTGTCTCACCCCAACCCCCAAGCAAGGGAATAAAGAGTAAGAGAGAGTTTGAGGGCTCGTGTGTCTCTTACATCAGCTCTCTGGTGTCCTGTTATTTCTCCCTCACCACAACTCCAAGGTAGTCAACTATACCTTGGTGAGCACAATAGTACCCAGTTTCTGTTACCCACTCAACAAAAGCATTGGGAAAGCTGCTCTGTCATCTGAATTCTAATAAATTGTGAGATTATAATAGGTTACATTCTTGAGAAATATCTTGCTGAGACATCTTAGAAAAAAATAACTTCCTTTGCTTTATCTAATACCCCTCTGTTCCTGCACATCTATACTAAATTTTACAAATAAAGGACAGAATCACTTCCGTTTGGAGTCTCTCTGTCTCAGGCATGATCTGTGTCTTCTGATGTGCCCGATGTGTTTAACAGAATTATATATATGTACCTTCCCTACAATCTGAACAACTGGTAGATAACCGGTCACTAAAGAAATGACTTCGGGAGCCACATGAATGTTCTACCAGGACTGTTTTAGAAAGAAATTTAAGACACATTAACATGAGAATAAAAGTGCCCTCCTCCTCCTAAGTGACAACTTTAATGTGGAAGTGTATTGGACTGGGAATAAGGAAAACTGCTCTGTAAACCTAGGTCTAGCCACAACAGAGCTGTATGACACTGGAAAGTCATTTAACTTTCCTGAGTCTTGGTCTTCTCACCCTGAAAGTGAGGTATTTGGATGACATCTTAGAATCCTTTTCACTTCTAAACTCAGATTCTGAATAAGAATTTAATACTCACTCAGTGCTGTGCGCACCTAAGTGTTTTGGCTGCTGTTTGTTGGATCTCACAACCTTCATCCTACCTTTTTCATTTCAAAAGCTAAAACTTTCTAGGGAACAGGGTCTCTGCACTGACTCTATAATCCTTTCTCATCAAAACTTCTTGGCAATGTAGAGAAGGGATACATTTGGAATATACTGAGCGCTTTGAAATAGCCAGAACTGTTTCTTTGTTTATAATATTACAAAATCTAACTGTTGAACTATATCCTAATGACCTTTCATAGGAAGGAAAATAGCCAAATTGGGCATTATGTGTGTAACAAATGAGGAAGTTGTGCATATGAAAGGAAACATCGGTTTTCTTTCATCCTAGGCCAAGTGCCTCATTATAGCAAATGTGTGTCCTTGGAAACTCTTGGCTTGTGCTAATGGCAGTAAGCATGTGGTCTGAGGCAAGTTCAAAAGGCTGGTCTGTGAGAACAGGCAAGACAAAACATTTTGTTTGGGAGGGAATTTCTCATGGGATGAGTTTCCTGAGCTTGACTTACAAGCTGTGAAATCAGGCAGGTGGATGGAGAGCAAACAAGCCTCATTTTTTTTTTTTTTTTTTTTTAAGTGCAGGTCTATGCTGTTTAAAGAGGATAAACTGAAAATAAGACCAAAATAAACACATTTTGAAAGGCCACAGTTGAAGACACAAAAAGCTGTCATAAAAGCTGAAATCAAATGTGAAAGTCAAGTTCTCTGAGAAGAGATTTTACAGGAAGGATGGTTTCTGAGGCAGTTAAGGAGGAATTATTTTCTTGTGCCATGTTTTGGGATGTATTGAGCACAGGCCCACTTGTCCCAAGCTATCCTAGATGCTCAGTTTAGCATCTGTCCAAAGTTATCTTTTCATTAATGTCTGAAAGAACTGAAGGAATTTGAGTGTCCTGGGCACTGAAGAGCAGGATTTATTCATGATTTCCTAGCAGTAGCATCACTTGGGGGTAGAAAAAGATGTACCAGGGCTTAGCGTACTCAGGAGCTCTTTTTATATGGGAACCCAGGAACCCGCCCCCGCCATGGGACAACTCCCCATTTCCACAGTTACTTCAGAGTTACCTCTTTTGGGTGGTGCTCCTGAATCCACTCCTACGGTTACATTTTTCTTTGCATAAGCCCTCTCTATGTAAAGCTAGGCATAGTAAAAATCTGCTTCTTGCAAATGAGGAAAACACTAGCTTCAGGCACCCATCCTAGGCTATCAGGAGCCTTTTATGAACCCACTTCCCTAAGTTTTGGCTCTTCACCAGAGAATGTGAATAGTTCTTCCTGGTGAGTTGTGGCCAAGTTCTGCTCCCTAAGTATTCACCAAAAGGGAGGAGGCTGAAGGGAGGAAGTTGCAGGGGGAGAGAAGCAAATGACCACTCCAGCCTCCTCACCACTGCTTCACCCTTTCCTTCTCTCTGCTCTACTGAAGGGTGTGTAAATCCTGCTCTTGGTTAGAATTCTCCTTATTAACAGTGTTATATACATATAAATATATATATATAAATATATTCCTTTTTTCAGCCCTGTAGACATGAACTGATCTTCCCTTGATGATACAAACACATGGCCATTTTTTGGTTGGGTTTTTTGTTGCTCAAGGTATTTTATTTTTGTTTATTGGGTGGATTTTTTTCCCTGGATACTAGCTCTGTGAAGGAAAATAAAAAGCGCAGTGTGTGTTAAAAAAATTAAAATTAAAAAAGCTTTTCTTTTCTTTTCTTTTTAAATGTATTTAAATTCTGTTTCTCTCTTCTGTTACTTTACACGTATGAATGCTCTGCTCTTCTGTGAACTTAAAACAAAATGAAATAAACGTGAAAAGGAGATGTGTCTGCATTGACCTGAGTCAGTGATCTTGGAGTTGGCTGCACTGCTTCTTGAAGGTTTTCATGAGCAAGTTAGGAAATGATAATGAGCATCACATGAGGGAAGGATAAACAAAATAATTTAAAATCACTTGGAGGCTTTCTAACATCTTTCCTAAAGTGAAAACACTATAATAATTGTCTTCTGCTCTGCAAAGAGATTCTCTGAATCCTCCCTCCTTTTTTCCTTCCTTAAGGGATTATAACAAATTACCACTGGGAAGTTACATTAAAGCATTAAAGAAGTTCCTGAGTGAGAATTTGAGTGAGATGTTGGTATATGATACCAAAAAACAACAACAAAACATTAGGGAGTACACCTTTTCTTTAAAATATCCATCACAAGGGTCATTTTTAAGGTTTAGGGTTTTTTGGGGTTTTTTTTCTTTTTCCAATTTTTTTTTTTTTTTTTGGTGCATTCACATTGTACATACTGATGGGATTTGTTGTTACATATTCATACAAGCTCACAATACACAATATAAGAACATAATTTAAGGGTTAGTTTAAATGAGATCCTATGTGATAACAGCAGGAGGAATTAAGTTACCTCCCTAAACCACCTATTATTTCTAAATGTAAAAAAGCAGTTTGTTTTCTACTCTTGCTGAGAGATAGTATCTTCACATAATATTTCTAGAATCTCCATAGAATCCCTATAGCGTTAGACAGACCAGATAAGAGATGGCAAGAAAAAACAAGAAATAAGCAACCCATGTTTGAAGGAGGCAAGGATGGCTAATTACGTATCAGAAGAGACTGGGAGAGTCTGAGGTCTAGGAGTCAAAGCAGGTCTGAAATACCTCCAAGAGAACAGATCCCAATTTGGGGTAACTGGGGAGAAGGAAAGGAGGGAGGACTCATGCTCAGCTTCCATAATAAGAAAAGCATCTCAGAAGCAAAACTGTCTAGTTCAAAGAGACAGATGAAGGGTCCAATCTCCCCACTTTTGAATTTCATTTAAAAATCTGAAAATGCCTTTCTGCAACATGTTTACAAAACTCAAGGTTAAAGACACAATCATAAAACACAACTGCCCTCACTTCAGACACCAGCTGCATTTCTGAATTAGATAACCCTCATTTCTGATCAGCTGACTGCAAACTCAAAGGTTCTTACTACCCCTACAGGTTCAGGAGTTTGCTAGAATGACTCACAGAAATAAGGAACATAGTATACTTAGGATATTAATTGTAGTATAGCAAAAAACAAAACACATCAGAATCAACCAATGGGAGAGACACATAGACAAAGTCAGGGACAGTCACAAGTGTGAAGTTTCCTTTGTCCTTTCCCAAGGGCATTAGGACACATGCCCTCCTAGCACACTAATGTATGACATCAGTGTATTGTCAATTAGGAAAGGTCATCTGAGTTTTGTTGTTCAAGGCTTCTTTTGAAATTTATAGAGGCACAATGAATGAATCAGCCACATACTTACATGTAAACTTCAACTTCTCTCCTTTGCCCAGAGGTCAAGCTGATATCATGAGTTCAAAGTCCCAATGGGCTAATCCCTTGGCTGAACTTTCTAGCTAGGGCCCCACCATGAGTCTGCTCTTAAACATAAACTATTGGGTGTCCAACATGAATAACAAGGGAACAACTATCACTTGGAAAATTTCAGAGAATTAGAGTGCATTTCCCAAGGCCTGTGGACAAAAGTCAACCAAAATCTTTATGATGTACTTTCCATTACAAAAACAAATTTTGGAGCCTCTAAATTTTCCCAGATGGCCTGAGATTTTATTCCCTTTAAACCACAGTAGATTCAGTATTAGAAAACCAGCACCTCCTTGGGCTTCCCTATCAATAGTGATTCAAAAGAAATTTTCTGTTACAGACCCGTTTTCTACTCCCTTTACATCCCTTTCTGTTAAAGTATGTTTAAAGCAGCATGTGAGGGCTGAAAAGAAGGTGAGTCTTGGGCTGGGGTTGTGGCTCAGTGATAGAGCACTTACCTAGCATGTATGAAGCTCTGGGTTCGATCCTCAGCACCACATATAAATAAGTAAAATAAAGGCCCACTGTTTACTCCCTCCCCAACTTAAAAAAAAAAAAAAAGAGGTGAGCCTTTGACTTTAATTTGTTATAGAAGGAACCTTGTCTTTTTCACCCTGATAATCTTTTTAGACCCAGCACAGTTCATACCACAGGCTTACCAAATATTGGTCACAATAAGATTGAGTTGTGTTCAAATCCTCCAAGGCATCTACTGGATGTGGAATTCTTTTCTAGCAATCACTCCAATTTCACCATAGTTATGGAGGACTTCTGAAGCCAAGTCTATGAAATAAAAGATGGATCTTTGCCTCACATAAAAAAGAAATTAAAAAATTTAAAAAAACAAAACACCTGAAAACTGTTACTTAAATATGGAAAATTTAACTTAGTTGCCTGGAAATCCAAGACTGAAGTATTAATGGTCATGGACAGGAAAAGATCTCTTCACTTTTCTTCTTGAATTCTTCTCTTCTACTTTCTACGCTGGCCACTGGTCACTGACCGATTGGCATGACCTTTTACCAGTCAAAGCTATGTCTTACCCTTTGTCCAGGATCTCTTGTGAACCCTGGGAACTGTTTCTGAGGACACACACTGGGGGAGAACATCTAACTTAATTTCATTTTATACATGTAGCTGTTCTCAATGAGGAGGCACTACTGAGTAGTCATTTGCTTTCAAAATAAGACTTCATGTTTATTCTACAAGACCATAAAATTTTGTCATCATTACTTTGCATCATTCTACCTGCTGATCTTTTTTCCCTATCTGGTCCCCCCCAGATCAAATAAGAAATCCACTAATCTTATAGGTCTTCAGGTTCTGTTTGCCCTACCCCCCCCACCAAAAGAAAAAAAAAAAAAATGTTCCTACTAGTTGTAGTAAACACAGGAGGCAGACCCCGATCAGCAACTCAGGAATGGAGAAAAGTACTGGTCAGGTTAAGAGAAATGGTACAGTTACAGCCCTGAGCAATTCCAGTTTGAATCTTCAGAATCTGTCAGGCAATTGTCACTAGAAAACCTACTGAAGCCCTCCTTCAGCCACTGTAACCAAAAGCCCCATCCAGAGATCACTGTTGTATTAACACATAGACTCCAAATCCCTAGAATATGAACAAATTTCTCAGTCCTTTCATTATGTTCTGACTTTTAGACAGTAGCCCAAACTACACTAGAGAGTTTTCCTCCTTATCTGTTTTTAAAAGATACTTTTTTAGTTGTCAGTGGACCTATATTTTTATTTATTTATGGGCAGTGCTGAGAATTGAACTCAGTGCCTCACACATGCTAGGTGAATGCTCTACCACTGAGCCACAACCCCAGCCCCTCCTTAACCTTAACATACAAACCCATAGGCCTTTACTAGCAATCAGGCAATTGTAAAGCCTTCAGGTAGCATTAATTTATCCAGCTACATTAATATTTGAGCAAATTCTCAAAGGAAAGCTAAGCAAACAAAAGTAAAATTCCCAGAATCAGGAGGATTCACCAGGGAAAAAGACTGAGAACTGTTTCTAGATGGAGACGTCTCCTAAGTGCAAGATAGTTGTGTTGTGCATGTAAAAGAACTCCTCATAAACGTGCTTCCCAGGGTTGTCAGTCCCTCCCCATTTAGCCCTTTCCCAGCCCCGGCCAGCCACACTGCCCTGAACCTATTAGCCAGGACCAGTGAGTCATGTAGCCCAGCCAAGAAATACATGGGTCAAGAGGAGGCATAGGTCATATCCATTAAATACTTGCTAAGATGCCAAGTCCCCTCTACCTACAATGCAGTCTCATCATGCACCCATGTTCTAAGACTTGGAGAATCTGCCTCTGAGTATATCTAGTGGTACAACCAAGAAAGGCACAGGACTCTTGCTACACATTTATTAATAGTTTGGGTTACAAATTCCATTTTCCAAGTGAGAACCCACATCTAAACCACTCTCCTTGTTCTGGAAGAGGATTTCTTATTCCTACATAGAAACATCCTGGTATTTTTTTTTCTCTTTAATTCCAATTTGTGGTAGAATAATGGTACTATCAGGAAAACAATAGATTTGCTTATGAACTAGTTGGACTCTCAGGTATATTAATTGGCCACTTCTGTCCCGTATCCTAAAGGCATACTGCAAAGAAACCAAAGATAAGAAAAATAAAAGAGTAAATCTTCGAGTATGTTTAGGGTTAACAGTGTAAGCCTACATTTCCTGGGCTGCTGTGCACAGAAATTAGATCTGCTTTAGCAGTTTGTAGCATGATACATGAAGGCAATAGGCTCCACACCTTCCCAAAGACCTTTTGAAAATAAGCAGAGGTTAAAACAAAAATTCCTGGTGGTTGCAATTAGTTTTCATTACCATTTTAAATGGTTATTTTTAATGGTACATTTAACTAAAGCTAACTTATCCATGAGAAGAGAATGTGGCCATTAAGATCAGCATCTGTTGAACAAACTGAGGCTCCACACTTGGTGATGCGTGATTCCAACACCAAGAATACTGCCTGCAAACAGCAGACTCATTAGCATTAATTGCTGCATTTAGTCCCACTTAAAACCTCCTGTATGTATAACAGTTGAATACATTATCCTTTTTTACAAAAACTACACCCTAAAATATTATGATGTTATCATGTAAGTAACGATGGAACTAATTCAAGGTGGGCATGTATGTACAGTGATGGGAAGTAAAGAAAGTATTGCTGATAACCCTGGACTGACATCTGACCATGGAAAAGCACCACTTGTTGGCAAGGTGTGAAATTTAGCTTGAAAAGGGAGGGTTGACCAGAAGTGTGAGGTAGATGAGGACATAAATTCAGATATAAGGTTGCTTTGTGATAGTGAACAAGATGTTCAACCTGAGCAATGAAAAGACTCTGGAGAGGTGTGTTGCACAAATGCAAATCACTGAGCTGTTGTCAAATCCTGAGGAAGAGAAACTAGGGTCTGGGCACCGTGCTGAGCCACTTGATTCCTCAGGGCAAGCTCATGTCCTTCTGTCCTCAGCTCACACACAGACATTTAACAAAGATTTATAAGTTAGTCCTTTCACGATGCAAATAAAATACTTTAGTAACCCTCTCATAGTCCTGCCCTTTGTTCAAACAGATTTGCCTATAGCCAGGTCTAGGTAGAATTGGGGTCAGTAAAACATGGAGCTGGGAACACCCTTTATGAATGGAAGAGGCAGCTCCCAGGGCCCTTTGCCATATGCAATATCCTTATCCCTCCTTTTCCATTTATTTTATTTTATATTTACTCAGGTACAGGGATTGAACCCAGAGGTGCTCTACCACTGAGCTACATACCTAACTCTTTTTATTTGTATTTTGAGACAGGATCTTGCTAAATTGTCTAGGGTGGTCACTGGCCTCCAACATGCGATCTTCTTACCTCAGGCATTAGAGTTGCTGGAATTACAGGTATGTGCCACCACACCTGGATAATCCCTCCTTTTTCTTTTAAAGGATTTGATTCTGATTCTGAACTCTACTTCCTTCCCACCCTTCCAGAAAGTCACACACACACACACACACACACACACACACACACATACCCCTATCTCCTTATCATGTTTTCTGGACTTTGTGTTCCTTGCTGTCCTCCCTTGTTATCCCTATAAAAATTTCTCCCACTTACTTCCTGTCACTGAAAAATAAGTTTAGTACTCTTTTAGTAGTATCTTGGTTACACATGGTTCATTTAATCACTCATTACCACATATTTCTGAGTCATCGTTTGCCAGGTACTGTGCTAGGTGCTGGGAATATAGGTGAGTGAAGGTGACTACTGCTTTTATCCTCTTCTCCACTAGTCTATTCACACTTCAGGCTGAGAAGTTATGTTTGAAATCATGGCTACTTATAAACATTTTTCTATCCTATCAAAGGAAATGGTTATGACTCATGCATGTGTTATGCCAAGGGGTGGTTCTAATGGAGAGGAGATGATAGATCTGCAAAGGAGAATACAAGAATGCTTTTTGCATCTTCACAAAGGTACAGAATTCCTCCACTATTGAAAGCTGGTTGGGGACAGGAAGAAGAGGAAAAACAACACTGAGGAACAAATTGCTCTCATTAGCACAAAATAATATGGCAAAGATCATTCAGAGAACCCAAAGCAGGAGTAGAGCTGAACTCCATTTGGAGGTCAATTAGTGTATGAGAAGAGGCAAGGGAATGAGTTTAAAGAAATAAATTAATGATGATGGTGTTGGTGATGATGATAAATTATTTTCAAGCCCTCATACCTTACATGTATCATTTGCCCTAATTTTCATATGCATTTTGTGTGGTCGTTTCTATTACTAGGTGTGCTTTACAGAAGAGGAAACTGAATTTTTCAGAACTAAATGATAATCCCTAATAAATATAAGTCGAACACTTAATTCTGAATGCATAATATTGGAAATAGGGGCCTAATCAGAGATAATTAGGAGAGTATGGCAGAGTGAATGGATTAATGTTGTTTTCATAAGAGTGGGTTCCTTATGAAAGGGGGATGATATAACAAAAAGGTCCTTGCCATATGCCAGTCCCTCAATTTTGGACTTCCCATCCTCCAGAATCAAGAGTGAAAAAAAAAATATATATATATATATAAAATTTTTCATGAAAAATTACTTTGCACAAACATAGTCCAGCATAAAATGGACTAATACTGGAAATTAATTGATTGGAATTCAAACTCAGTGTCGTCCGCCTTCACAGAACTTGTTCTTAACGCCTACCCTATCACTTGACCCAAAGAAAAGTTACCAGTTGGAAGATTAGCTATAAAAATACCATGCACTGAAGCAGTACATATACTTTCATAGAACTCCTTTAACTAATTATTTTAAGCACCCAAACATTGATAATTATATGCACTGATAGTTAATAGTAGAGCACCAACAGCTCGTGTTTCAAAGGTAAAGAAACTTGAGTCTCAGAAAGTCTTGTGTGAGGTCACATTGACAGCTGAATAATGGAACCCAGACTCACTGGATATTCTGGATCTAATATGAATGTAGTTTCCACCTCAGACTTCTCTATCCCTGTGGAACCTAGGAAGGGAACTCTCAATTGTTCATGTTAAGCATGCATGAAGAGAGTTATAGACTGAATTGTTTCCCCTGCAATTTATATGTCAAAATGCTACCACAACACCTTAGAATGTATGTGACTGTATATGGAGATATGGCCTTTAAAGAGGGAATTAAGTTTAAATAAGTCATAAGAGTGTGCCCTAATCCTATCTGACTGGTGTTCTTAGAAGAGGAGGAAGAGACATTGAATGTTCATGCACAAAGGGAAGGTCATCTGAAAACACAGCTTGAAGGTGGCTGTCCACAAGCCAAGGGAAGAAGCCTCAGGAGAAACTGTAGCCAACCACATTTCCAACTCTAACTTCCAGCCTCTAGAATTGTGAGAAATAAATTTCTGTTGTTTAAACCACCCAGACTGTGGCATTTTGTTATGGCAGCTCTGGAAAACTAATACAAAGAGCAAGTTCACTGGTCCATGTGAGGTATTACTTCATGTTCTTTTTGTTTGTTTTTTTTCACCCTAAGATGATAGTTACTGTACAAACATACATTTCTACTCTCCAAATTTGAGGGAAATTCACTGCGTCCTATAATGTGATAAATCTTGTATGTAGGTGAAGTATTGGTGGAAGTACATGTATGAGAGAGATGAGGGTAGATACTATGAGATTTTATAGAACATACACATACTTATCATCACATTTCTACTATCAATAGAAAATACAGCTAGAGAAGTTCCCATGCCCACTACGTAAGGACATAGGTTCATAGAATCTCTACATGCTTTGTGATGCCCTCTCTTTACCTCACAGAGGCTGAGCAGGGCAGTGAGCCCATGGTGTGGAAGGGAGAAGCACTCACTGACCCCTCCTGTAGGCAACACTTGGCCACAGCATCAATGAAACCCCACTAAGGGTAAGGTTCCAAGGCTGGAACCATGATGGAAGATCTTAGACAGATTCAAGAAGAAAAACATATCACAAAGGAATAACAGGGAAACCAAGGAAGCAAAATGTAAATAAATGTTCACATATATGTTAAAGAGATAAGTAAACAACTATTTTTTTTAGTTACCTTTTGGTGGTATTGGGGATCAAACCCAGGGCCTTGTACATGCTAAGCAAGCGCTCCACCCCTGAGTTACATCCCCCGTCGTCCCATAAACAATCATTTAATGATTGGGAGATAGATAACATAATTAACTGGTTAACACCTGTGGAAAACATTTTTCCCTATGGCGTCCTTTTGCCTTAGCTCTGGGGAACATCTTTTAAGTTTTCAAAGCACGTTCCATATATATTAAATGTTTTGAACCTCAATGACAACTTACCTAACAAGAATAATATAATCCTCTCATTTGATAATAACCGTTTTACAGAAGGATTTTGTATTTCAAGGTCCCAAAGCATTTTTTCTTCCCATTGTTTATCTACATCACAATCCATTGACTAAAATGAAAAATGGTTTATTTCCAACCGAATTCCTATCTTCAAATATTTCTGGCATGCCTCAGAATGAATCAAATACCAAGATGGCCACTCCCCTGAGCGCTCCTTCTGTGTGATATAAATAAAGCTGACCAGGGAGATGCCCATTCCCCCACGCAATCATACAGATAGGCAACAACTCCTCAATATGGCAGAATAAATTGTATTGACCAAAACATTTTCATGAAACCATTTGTTGTGGCAAATGAGTTTGGTCATTACTGCCCACGCCCATATGCAATGATTCATCTTCTGCCAAAACAGTTTTTATCACCCTGCCCAGACTTTCTAAATGTGACCCCGCCTCCCCAAATCTGGAACAAGACTGGGTTATGTTGGCAAAACAGTAACTAAGGATGGGGTATAGAAAATTCCTTTCAACCTTTCACAGCTTGCAGGGAGCTAAAACTAACACATACCCTGCACTATCTCTCTGCTTTTGTTCTTTTAGAGATGATGTAAGAGATTAGGTCAGGAGTTACAGATGCAATTCAACTGAAGAAAATTTGGTGGCAATTTGTTGTTGTTTGGGACTTTTGTTTTGCTTGTTTGTTGATGAGAAGATGGCGGAAGCAGTTACAAGAATATTCATCACATACATTTGGATTCTAAGCAACTACTGGTCTATTTCCCAGAGGACAAGGGAGTCCATATAGGTCAGTGGAGAGAGAGAAAGTAGGCACGTGAAATATGAATCAGAAGAACAAAAGCAGATGTAGCTGATGGCGGCTGGGCAAGGTGGGAGTTAATATGCCAGCATGCACAGAGGCTTCTGTCAGAACCAGGGAATGTATGGCATAATTGTTTCTGCCTCTAATGATCTTAGTGATGTGGGAGACAAGAGAATATTAAAACAAGACAGAAAAATGGAAACTCATTTCTAGCAGCTGCCAAACAAAATGGGATGTAAAATAGGAGAGAGGTATATTGAAATGTTCACAAGGTTCACTACACCAAAATGAAACTTTACCTCTCACAGATGTCAAATCCTCCCCTCTCTTGCATGCATAAGTCCCCTCCCATTTCCCATCAAACTGTTGCTCCCTGCATTCTTTTTGCATCCTCCACTGTCACTCTAGTCCCTCATCACTGTCACTTCCTCTCTTGCTTTTTAATCTTTCATTTTTCCTATTCCTTTCTTTCCTCCCCATTATCCTGTCACCACAAACAACATTCTTTTATACTTGTTCTCCCCTTCCCTCTTTCTCTCTCAAACACACACACACACACACACACACACACACACACACATTCTCATTCATTAGTAATAAGACTGGGAACCACATCTCCTAACCCCAGAGGTTGAATGGAGCTGTAAAAACATTCCCTTTGAAAAAAACGCCCAGGAGTGACGCTCCTGGGCTGCGGGTTGGGCGGTGGTGTCAGCGCTGCTGCGATGCTCGCACCTGCCGCGAGGGGGCAGAGGAGCGCGCCAGTGGGCGAGCGCCACTGTCAGACACCAGAAAGTGCTTGGAAGGCGGGTGCCGACCGCTGCGTGTTCGGTGTCACCCATCACAGCGGTTGACAGCCTGCGTAAGGATTCTGACCGCGTCTCGGGCGGCCACGGATGAACGCAGCAAATAAGCAGACGATTCCTGATGAGTACGGGAGGGGTGAATTGCGCCTCAGGCTAATACAGATAGATGTTTTCCAGAAACAAAGGAGTGAGTCATGCTGCCTCTGATTAGAGAAGGAAAAGAGGCAAAACTGGGCGAGTCCCTGGGAACCCGGCAGCCGTGCATTTCCCCTGCTCCCCTCCCCTTCTTCATGACCCCGGTGGTGGTCCTGTGGTCCAGTGCGCCCGCTCACACTCCTATTCTCCCTCCCTGGTAGCTAGATCAGTCATCCTGTCGCCAGTCAAGAGGAATCTAAAAGGCAGCGTCGTCTG
Source organism: Sciurus carolinensis (assembly GCF_902686445.1). NCBI lineage: Eukaryota > Metazoa > Chordata > Mammalia > Rodentia > Sciuridae > Sciurus > Sciurus carolinensis. Next base: position 76,969,943 of record NC_062221.1, read on the forward strand.
GCCACTTGGGGGTAGACAGTGATGGAACTGACCCACACGTTATATGTGTGTTTGGAGGAGAAGGTTGATTAGCATCCCTACCCTGCGGGTGTGGCTTCAAGCTGCCTGGTGAACTCGACTGCAGGTGGCGGTAACGCATCTGTCAATCTGCAACCTCCGCGCGGTTGGAGATCAGAGGTCTGCAAATCTCTCTCTCTCTCTCTCTCTCTCTTTCTCTCTCTCTCTCTCTCTCTCTCTCTCTCTCTCTCTCTCTCTCTCTCTCTCTCACACACACACACACACACACACACACACACACACACACACACACACACGGCGGAGGGACCTGGTGTCCCGCAGGGATTCCAATCCCTCAAACATACTCCAGAATAGGATATAGAGGGGTGACAACATTAATAATATTGTAATCGTAAGCAAGTATTGAGGGTTATGTGCCAGGCGTAAACTTCTTTTATATGATGGAGAGTAAAATAATGATAATTAATAACAATATGACAAAGTAATGTTGATTGGGAAATTAGCTGTATCTTATTTCCTTGATTTTAGTGGAGAGAACACAGTGGTATTTTTTTTTTCCCTTCCAAGAAAGTAGGTAAGTCTGATTCTCCCCATCTCTAGAGACGCAAGAGGCCTTATTTATTTATTCATTTATTTTGTTTATAAAATCTAGAATTATTCAACTACTTTGGGCAGAATTCAGTCTCAGGACTATTCCTCTCCACCACCACCACCCCAACATATTTTTAAAGGAAATGTTTACGTAGCTGTCCAAACTTACAGCTCCCCTTGAACAGGAACGTCTAGAGACACTGGATCCAAGCAGCAACCAGTGGTGTGAGTTGAGAAGCTGTTACTACCATGGAAGGGGCAAATATCTGTTGGTTTGTGACAGTACGCACCTATCCCTAGGGTACAACAACCACCTTTTTCACCTGCATGGCCATGTTAGGCATTGGAGCCTGAAACCTCTTGTCTACTTGGGACCATGGAGATTGGGAACTGAGAAGAGGATAAGAAGAAGGGACTGCTCTGAGTAAAGAACTGGACATAGGATGGGGAAGAATAGACAGATGTGTCACTGAGAGACCTGCACTCTTATTCCACACAGTGCCCCAAGGTACTTGGTTTCAGGAAAAAGGAGTGTCGTGTTACCTGGAGCCTGAGCTATGGGAGACTCGGTGAAGGTCCTGCTGACTGACGTGATGGCAAAGGAGAGACCATCACTTGCAGAGCTCCCTGCCTTGATATAACTCCCATGTGGGTTTGGTCAAGGAGATGAACAGGGATCACCCACCAAGACACTTTGTGAATGCCCTTAAGTCCCCCTGGGACTTAATCCCGAGGGAGATGGCCAGAACCTCAAAAAGTGATTGAGCTAAGTTTACCTGCCATTCCTGATATGTGAGAAATGAACTATCTTTCCATTTGACTGAGGCAAATGAAGAAATATGATTTTTTTCTCCAAGCATGCAAATATTCATAACACTAACAGAGAAGTCCCGTACCAAGGATGTTGCTGTATTTAAGGCTTAATGTAGTGAAAACTATAAATCTCATTGTGTTCCTCATTTTGATCCCTCACCACCTACCCTTCTTCTAGGCTTCTCCATCTCTGAAATGACCCACCTTCCACCCAATTTCTCAAACCAAAAGTCATTTAATGAACTAACTTTGTCACCTGTATCACCAAATTAGGTCCTGAATATTTTAAACTCTACAGCCACCATCAAAACATATGTCTGTTTTGCTGTTATAGCTTTCTGTTTTCCTACTGTTTTTTTCCTTCTTCTCACCCATTCTCCAAAGGCAGCCAGAATGTTAGTAGAAAAAAGATGAATCACAATAGTATTAAAGTTTATAAGTTGTATTCATTATACTATCCTGGATGTCAACGTGAGATTTCTGGAGCACAGTGGATTCTTCTTTACTTACACAAATAACATACTACCTCCTCGTTACCCCAGCTTTTACCCCTGGGGTGACATGGTGAAAACTAGATGTCATCTTACATGTCAGGAAGTAGACTGCTGGCGAGGAGCCCAGAAACACAAAGTTGGGAATTTATATAGAATAAAAAGAGAGGCTGCTGTGTCCTCATGTCTGGCTTTTCAACCCAGAAGAGTCTTAACCTCTGGTCAGGGATCTTATCCCCTCTAGGAAGGTAAACGGTTAAGTTCAGGAGATAAATCTCCCTATTACTCAAGACCTTGTCTGATTTTTCTCTCACCTGCTGTTCCTCCTGTGCTCCACTCCACTGCTGTTTCTTCTAAATCACACAGGTCTGTCCCTTCCTTAAGTGTCTTGTGTGTGCTGTTCTGTAGCTCTTTGCAAAGTCTGTTTCTTCTTATCACTAAGGATCAAGTTCAAATATGACTTTCTCAGGCAGCTCTTCCCTGACTACACTCAATACACAGCATCTTGGCGTCCTTATTATGCCTTCCTGTTTTATTTCTTTCATTCCAGTTAAGATCGTGGGAAAAAAAAAAAAAAAACAACTTACTTATGGAATTAATTCATTTATTTATGGTTTTCTTCTGAACTAGACTGAGAGTAAGAACTTTTTCTTGTTTACCACCTTGTCACCAAAGATTGTAACAGTACCCGGCACATCATAAATGCTCAAAATGTGTGCACCAATCGCTGAACATGTACTTCACAGAGTCCAGTAGGGTCTGTCTGTAACGCTCAGGCTCACTCCATCCAGGGCTTTACACCTTAAGAGCTGCATACAGAGCCAGTTTAGAGGTATCTCCAATGATCCCATGTGGGCTAATTTATGAGAGAAAAGATGCCACAGTTGGAAGTTCGCAGGCTTTGAATCAGAGTCATGAGTTCAAATCCCAGTTCTAACACTTGCAATATGCCCTTCTACAGATGAGAAATCTGAGGCAGTGGCTTATCTAATGCGCATAAATAACAACACCTTCTCTGTAGGATCTTTGTAAGAATAAAGTGTAAAATGTTCACCGTAGAATTGTGCCCTTCCCTTCCCAGCCTTTGCACTCACTTGGTGTCACCTGAGTCCCACAGTTCAGCAGCCATTGATCATCTACTAAGGAAGGAATCGTACTACACATGGAGGACCTGGATGACAACTCCAGGGCATGAGTACATGTAACCAAATGCAGTGGCTGCAAGAAACAAACACCTGTCTTTCTGGTTGCCTGTTCAGAGCGTCCCTGTTTTAGCAAGGATTCCAAAGAACTCTCTAAACAAGTCCGCTGGTACTCAGAGGCTGATCCCCACCCGTGGTGATCATAGACTTCTTATTTCATATTTTCTGATTCAAATTAAACATATAAATAAATTACCATAGTCCAATCTGTCTCCTACTATTCCATACTAAATAAATATTTAAATAAAGGGTGAGTGGTTTGAAAGCACAATGTGCTGAATAATGTAATGAGCTATGGGACCAGGCACTATGAGGAAGTTAGAGTCAGAATTGGCTGCAGGCCCAAAAGGGGAAATGTTCACCTTTCTATAGAAATAAAAAAATATAACACTTGCTCACTGAGATCTCAATTCTAGTGGTCTCCAAACTTTTGGTCATGTAGCCAATCCAGAAAAAAATAAAATTTGAGGATGTATCTTGAAATACATATGCTTATTCATAAAGAATGTAGTTGCATTTCTGTATTAATAAACTGTCTATAATTTAAAACATGTACAACTTTTAAGCCTTTTAAAAGTCTGATTTAAAAATACACAAAGAGAAATTATAATATTTTCTTTTTGTGCTTTACTGGATGATCTTGCATACATCCTACTTTAAAAACCACTGATTAAATTATAGATCTATTTATTTTAAAATATTTTTAATGGGTTGAAATGCTAATCCTAAATCTTACAGTTTACACAAGTAAATTGTCCTAGGTTTGGACATGACCAGCGAGGTGGGATTATAAAGAAAAAGTGAATCTGTGACCTTTCTTCTCACCTTCGCCCTTATCACCTACCCCAGTTGCTGCAGGGAGAAAGTACTGAAAAAAGATAAGAGGAAGGAAGAGGCCACAGGGTTGTGCTCACGCACACACACATGCACACACCAATTCCCCCTGGACATAATGCATTTTCTCTTTATGTAACTACACAATAGATATTGGTCCTTTGTGCAAAAATGAGTCAAGGATTGACTCATAATCAAAATTTGTACAAATTAGAAATGTAGCTGCTCCCATTGCTTTGTGGCTTAAATACAGTTACAAAGCATGTAATTCGGCTTCTAGTAGTTCCACCAAACACCTGGGCAACATGAATTAAAAGAGTGGGGCAATTAACACTCTCTGGGACTAATTTTGTCTAAAAAAAGGGAAAGGGCCTATCAGACAAATCCTTTCTTCCTGCCCTCAAAAACTACTCTGTATTAGTTTGGTCCAAGTTGCTTTATCTAGAAAATATCCCACACACACACAAGCAAGAGGCTGGGTTTTTGTTTGTTTTGTTTTGTTTTGTTTTGAAGATGTGGGGCTCACTGGGTAACCTGCCACATTGCGAGTGGTAGTCTGTTCACATTCAGAACCTCTCATCTTTTCTAGCTCGTATGCTAAAGGATCACATCTGAATCTGTACCAAATGTTTTGACATCTCCAACAACACTCTTTGGACCAAAGAACACCTAATTCAGAAACCATCTCTCTAATCCTGGACAGTTAGCTTCCTGTGGATGTCAAAAAGAAGCACTGGGTCATCTTCCTTTCCTGGGATTTGGGTTTGTACAATGGGTCCTTTGTTTCTCATATTTGAATTATGGCAGCTTCTCTGTATCTCTGCATTCTTTTCTGTGACTTATGCGGGTCTCTGCTCCCCCCAATTAAAAATGTCTCTGACTAAAGTATTATTGCTACCCAGTATCTATCAAAGACCTAGTTGAGAGAGCAGGTGAAGCCTCAGTCCACTTGTCCAGAAATGATAAGAAACTGCCTCTGGACGAAGGCAAGTCAGCAGAAAGCTGCAAAGCTGACGGATTTAGCATCAGCAACTCTTCTCCAAACCGCCCTCCCCAGACAGCTTCTTCTCCATCATGTCTCCTGTATCACCACCCGACTTTTCTTGTGGACTTCTCTACAAAGCAGACTTATGAAATTCATTGTCTCAACTATAAGAATATTGTTGAAGGATTTATTTATAATATTGTGGCATACTTTTCAAAAAAAACTTCTTAGAAAAATGGCTTACTAATCCAAAAAAATAAAACCTATTCCTCACCAAGAAAAACTTAATTTTGCTAGGATCTTTTAGTCTTAGAATTTATATAAATGTATGTTGACCAGAATCGAAAGCTATTTTTCATTAGCTTCACTTCCAATTCTAATTTATGTTCTGATCTACTGTTTAATGTCTTTCTCATTTGCTTTTAAATTTATGTTATCTTGCTGTGTGACACATATCCTTGAAGCCATCTTAAATCCTTTCTGAAGTAATGCAGATGTAAAATAATATACCCCAATATCAATAACCCAGAAGGCAAAAAAACTGTAACGTTATTTATGACAACAGAGTTTTAAAAATCAAAAGGGTTAAACTCACAAACTATTACCTAGTTTTCAAAATGAAACAAGCCTCCTAAGGTAACAAGTTTAGAGAATTAGCTAGGTTTCAAAGTTGTATATTTCTACATTAGGGAGCTAAAAATACCAATCAGTATACACAGAGAGGAATAAGCTTGGGGGAAAAAATCAAGAACCCAGCAACCATCCATCACAGTTTGTCTCATATTGATCTGAAATTTTAACCTCAGTCTGGGAGTCTCTTATAAAGGATAGTGGCATTCAGTAATAAAAAGAAGGCAATATAAAATTACTGTTATCAATATGGTCTGTCTACAAAGCTCCATCTGCTAATAGGACTGAGTGAGTTTAAGAAGTCCTGTTAACTGCTGATCTGACCCCCCTTTACTTTTCTTTGCAACGCCTAGGAGAGGGATCTAGCTGCTCTTTCTAAAGGCTCTTTGCATTCATGGCAGTAGCAATGTTGTTTTCTATACTCCCTTCAGTTTATTGCCCCCGCTTCCCAAATTTCCAATTTCCCTCCCATAAGCTTCCTCTTCTTTTCTATCTACTACTATCTTTGAATCATTTAAATTCATTGCATAGGGAGAAAGATGCCATTCCTGGTCTTTGAGCTTATTGCTGTCTACCCATGGTAGACTGTCCATAACGTGATTGAATCCCGACACCTAATCCCTTACTTTGCTCCTGATTCAAGAACATACCTTTCAATGAAGTCATTCCAAATTTGAGCCCATCTTTCTCTCTGATAAACTAACTTCCTTCCCATATTCCTCCTGTTTTCAAGAGGAGACTCTGGTGAGGGTTCAGGAGACGGAGGATCTTGCTAATCAGGTTCCTGCCTCCTCTTCAGCATAAAATCAGATGATTACTATGATTTCATGAAAGGAAAAGAGAAAGTGGTTTCATGGGATCAGGTTTTGAAAACACTAAGCTATGGACTTTGGTGTTCTTCATATGCACTGGAATAGAAAACAATCAATAGGTTGCCAATTCACAAAAGCATAACATTTCATGAGTGAGGACTTTACAGACAATCTGCCGTCCTTTTACAGATGAAGGTACAGGCTCTAAGAAGTATGACTACCCCTTCCTGAACCACAATGTTTTGGAACCCGGGGAACATGAAGCTCTGGAAAAGGTCACAGGACTCCAGCAGAAAAATCAACTCATGCTCTCCATTTTTTAGCCACATTTCCACATATATGATATATGGCACCAGTCTGACTGACTGCAGTGTCATATTCAGACCTCTGAGCATTTAGTCATCCCATTCCTTTAGCCAGGAAAACACTTCTACCTCATTTCTGCTTATTAAAATCTAATTTTTAACTCCTAACAAGACTCCCAAAGTGCGAGAAGTAGAATTTTAAAAATCTATAAATGGTGTATCAAACTAAAAAGCTTCTTTACAGCAAAGGAAATAATCAAGAATGGGAAGAGAGAGCCTACAGAATGGGAGAAAATCTTTGCTACCTGCACCTCAGATAGAGCATTAATCTTCACAATATATAAAGAACTCAAAAAACACCAAAAAAAAAAAAAAAACAAACAAACAACCCAGCATCCAACACTTAATAAACTCAGTATTTATCAGATAGTTTTACCATTTCTCTGTTCTATTAATTTCTTCCTCTATGCTCCCATACTTTATTTTTCTTTCCTTTTCTTTTTTTTTTTTTTTTTTTTGGGACTGGGCATGGAATCCAAGAACACTACTACTGAGCTACATCTTCAACACTGGGATTAAAGTGTTGAATTTACTTGGTCCTTATCATATCTGTCTTAGTCAGCTATTTTGTTGCTGTGACTAAATGACCTGACCAGAACAATTTTAAGAGGAAAAGTTTATTTGAGGGCTCACAGTTTCAGAGGTCTCAATCCATAGACAGCAAGCTCCATTCCTCTGGACTCAAGGTGAGGCAGGACATCATGGCGGAAGAGTGTGGCAGAGGGAGGCAGACAGAGAGAGTCTCCAGTCTCCACATACAAAATATATACCCCAAAGTCACACCCCTAATTCCAATCTCCTCCAGCCACACCCTACCACTCAGTTAATCCTTAGCAGGGGATTAAATCACTGACTGGGTTACAACTCTTACAACCCAATCATTTCTCCTCTGAACCTTCTTGCATTGTCTCACACGTGAGCTTTTGGGGAACATCTCATATCCAGAACATAACATATCATATAGCTCATAGTCAGACTAATATTGCAGACTGTTCCCAGGCTTTGGAAACAAGTTAAGCTTTGTGCTCACACATGAGCTTAGGTTACTTAAGCTTCTAAAGCATTTTTCACATATAAAAATAAATATTAATATAATGCCAGATTGCTTTATGAGATTAAGTAATATAATATATGTGAAATACCTAGCAAAACTCCATGCCTCACAGTAAGCATTCAATAAATGTTAGCAACATTTCCACTTTCCCATCTTCCAGTAACCTGTAGACTTAGTAGACTTTATTTTCCCTAAGACCTTCAATTGCAGTATACATGCACATGACACACAATATACATAGTACATCAATATCACACAAGGAGGCACACATTCACATGTGTGAACTTTTGTAGTTCTTAGTAGATGACTGTGGTAAAGGCTGGCATATTCTGTTCCTGGAAGACTGTGGGGAAATATAATGAGAGCCAAAAGACTTCCCTCATTTTCTTAAGTTAAGTTGAGTGAGCTTTGGTTCTTTGTCACATAAAATGTTAGATAAGAAAAAAGCAAGAGAAATAACTTTCCCTTTATAGCCAACTTTCATTTCATAAAACTTCTCTTACTTATTTCTAGACCAGTTTCATGTTTACTCCATTGCAGGAAGACCATAAACCATTTCTATAAAAAATCAAATAAACTTAGACAAATTTCAACTTTATAAGTCACAGTATTAGTTAGGGCCCCAAAGAGTTCAATCTTACATATAGAGGTAGTCAAAGGAAACATACATTTAACTCTACAAAATTTGAAAACTGATATAGACTTTTACTTTGGATTTTTATATAGACAGTTGATAGGTTTTATATAGCAATGTAACTTTATAATCTATTACCCAATCTGGACAGGTCTTGAAAGAGACAAATTTATCTTTAAAAAATTATAGCAGGCCAATCAGCATAAACCAAAACCAAACTAAGTAAACCCAGACATATGGTCATCCCAGTTCTGAGACATTTAGCACATGGACCCTTCTCAAATATTCTATTCAATGATCTTTTTTCTTTCCCCAAATTTCCCAATGTCCAGCTCCAAATGTTGTTTCCTTTACTTCAGTCCAGAGAGCTGCCTCATACCACAATACTCCTTTTATTTTTCTTTTATGCTGCCATTGGTTACTCCATCTCCTTGCTAGAAGTCACTGGGATTTTCTGTTCCCTACAATACCAAGTCAATCTAGGGAGCCTAGAGGGCATAATGGTTCCATGCAGACATTCCTCCTTTGCTTCCTGAGGAAAAAGGCAACTCGAACCCCCAATAAGTTTAGTTTCTCTATATGATTTTCTTACAAGAAATATGTAGTGAATAAACTTCTCAACTTCATTACATTTTCTTCTACTTAATATTTACACTTCTCTGCACAGAGGGGTATAATATATGTTCAAATCCCTCAAGAGTCTTAGATCAAATATCATATTCAAAGAATCTTCTCATCTGCCCTTTGACTAACAAATCAGCCTATTTTATTTACTTCATAATCGTGAGTATAATCAGAAATTTTCTTAATATTTAAGTTTTACTTGTTTATTTCTTGTTTCCCTCCATGAAAATGTGCCAACTTTATTTTCCCCCCTGCACTTAAGAGACTGGCTGTACACCAGGTCTGAGACAACGACCCTTTACCCCCATATCAAATGAAAGGAGACATGTGCTCTTGGTATTTCCTAGAATTCCTTCAGTTTAACTTCAGCGTTCATGATTAGGCATGTACACTCAGAGAAAATCATCTCTGCACCAACAATAGGTCAAGCGTGCATCCAAACAGGAGATCCATATAGTATCTTTTCTAAGACTTAATCTCAGTCCCTAAAGTCAGTAGGAGAATTATGACCTGAGACTAAGCTTATGACCCTTGAAGCTCTTCTGACTTCATTATCATGGGTGAAGAGGGAGCCTCAGAACCACACTCTTTTCCAGTCCACAAAACACAAAGCCCTGTCATCCCTGGAATTAATTATATCACCCCTCAAACTCTTAAGCACTAATTCACATAAAGCTCTTAACACTCCTACTCAGTAATTTTTCCTCCATCACCTGTATTAGTCATAGTTCTCCAGAGAAACAGAACAAATAGGAAGCAAACACACACACACACACACACACACACACACACACACAGAGACAGAGACAGAGACAGAGACAGAGACAGAGAGAGTCAGCCTTTCCATATACGTGGGTTCTGCATCCTTAGAGTCCATCAACAGTGGATAGAAAATATTCTGGGGAAAAAAATGGCCTCTTATTAAAGATGCACAAATTCTTTCTTGTTATTATCCTGTTAGCAATATAGTATAATAACTATTTGCATGCCATTTACATTATATCAGGTATTATAAGTAATCTAGAGATGATTTAAAATATTTTGAGAATGTTTATAAATTCTATGCAAACAGTATGCCATTTTAGTAAGTAACATGAGTATCTGTGGGGTGTCCTGAAACAAATCCCCATGGAAACTGAGGGACAACTGTATATGTAAGGAGATTTATTATAAGGAATTGACTCATACAATTAGAGGAGACTGGAAAGCCCAAAATTTGTAATGTGGGCCAGCAAGTTGGAGATTCAGGAGAACACCATCGTGTAGATGAAATCTACTTGCTAGTCATTTAGTTCTATTGACCTTCAGCTTATTGGATAAGATCCCTGAATATTGTGGAGGGCAAGCAGTTGTACTTAAAAGTCACCAAATTAAATGCTAATTTTACCCCAAAACATGATCCAAATTGATACAGAGAATTAGCAATCACTACAAACTTCCATCCAAAAATCTTCTAAAATATTTTCTTTGAGTTCCTCTGGAATTCCATTGTCATTATTAGTAAAAGTACCCCCATCAAACTTGTCTATGCATGCTTCTTCCCCCTTTCTTCTGAGCTCTATTTTGACTGTCCAAGTTGGTGATCTCCTTGATCCTTCCCTAATTTTTTCCTCTTTCACTCATATGTAATATAATGGACTAATGAAATACATAAAATGAAAAAATAATAAGTGTATTATTAACTCAAATCATTGTAAGAAACTGACTAAGTCCTCCAAAGGACTTTAATAAAGTCATCTGCTAATTGCTTTAATAGTAGAATTTAGCAAAAAAAGTAGACTCTTTGGATCAGACAAGATGAGTTAAATGTTAACCAGAATAATATCTTAAGGTAAGTTAAAGGGTTTATCAGGGCACTCTGATGCCCATAAAGCACAGTAGTACCTAGAGTTAAGAAGATGATCACACAGTAGCTGGAGATTTATTCAGTGATATGGGTGATGGGAGAAGAAGCTAGTATATAATGATTCTCATATAGTAATAATAATAAATGCAACTAACATTTATTATGTGCTAATAACCTGACACACAGTGCTCATTAATCTGATCATCACCACAGTTTTAGGAAGACCATACAAGTTTTATTCCATTTTCCTCCAGGGGTCACATAACTAATAAGTAAGGCAGCCAGAATTCCTTCCTGGGTATCTGACTACACTTGTTGCTATTTAAATCTTATGCTCTCCTGAAGGTGGTTTTCCCATAATCATTTGCCAGTCCTTAGAGGCAAAGGAAATAACATTTATGATCATTATATTATAAAATGTTTTCTAAAGATTATCTTGAATGACTGAAATGATACTGGAATCTTCCATGAACTCCAAGAAAGGTTTAGCAACAAGGTATCATCCCTTAGGACTCATACTAGAGTAGCTCACAGGACTCAGACACAGAAGCTCAAGATTTTCCCTAAGAAAGTCTACCAGTATCATAATCCATACATACCTGCTACTCCCTGTATCTCAGTTCAAACCATCTCCCCACCCCCAAAAAAGGATAAGCAGTTGAGCTTGGATTTGCTGTCCAGCTGTGGCCAACAAAGCAAAGGCAAGGAGCAGAAATCTGACTTCCAAAGACTAGAGGAAAGGGTTTGCAAAAATATACCAATATATTTATTGTATGACTATTTTTCAGAAAGCATTTGGTTATAACAGAGCATAAGATTTTTTTGGGGGGGGACAGTGAAGGGGGTGGGTGTGGGGTGACTAGGGATTGAACCAGAGGTGAGCTACCACTGAGTCACATCCCAAGTCCTTTTTATTTTATTTCTTTTTATTTTGAGACAGCATTACACTGAGTTGTTTAGGGTCTTGCTAAGTTGCTGAGGCTATCCTTGAGCTTGCAATCCTCCTGCTTCACCCACTTCGGTCACTGGAATTACAGGCATGAGCCACCACATTGGCTCATTAGAAATTTTATGAACAGGATTAGGAATAAAGTAGGAAGAATCTTCGTAATTAGGAGTGTCCAACAGGTACCACTGGGCTAGAGAGGCAGGTTCCCATATCCAAGAATCCAGGGAATATTTAGGAATGATATTTTAATTCCAGACTGTACAGCAAGGGTCAGGGTCTATAAGACATTAGAACTGCCTTTAGCAGAACAGGTGATGGACCACATCAGAAATGTTTAATATTATTTTTACAGAAATAAAGACATTTAGAAGGGAAAGATACAAACAAAATCTGAACTAGCAAACGTAGAAGTGATTTTTAAAGTTTAAAAAGTAGTGAATCTCAGAATCAGAATAGGATTTGTTATCAAATGAGGTATCTTCATAAGGAGGCCTCTGATGAAGAAATGATTACAAAAGCCAGCTTCAAAATTGTTACAAGATATAACCACAAATCTGTCCAGGAGCCAAACACTAGATACATATAATTCAGCAGGTTTCTCTAGTGTGCCAGATAAAAGAGAAAATGGAACTGTTCTGCAGCACAGAACAGGATACATGAAAATAAGGAGAAAATGAGTTTTAGCTTGAATCAATACAAACTAAATCATCTGGGGAAAATATCTAAAGCACCACATATTACATCCACATATTAAATGAGCAGGAGCACATTGAAATGCAAAATGAAATTGAGAGAGACCTTGAGGTGATCATGGGCAGCACTCTTTGTGTGAGCTGGCAAACAGAGTGGTCAGTTTGGGATACATGAGGCAGAAGGAGGCAAGCATCATGATCCCTCCCAAGCTGCCCAGGGAACTGTACCCAAAATGCGTGCTTCACTCTAGATCCCATGGGGTCATGGGATTGCCTCATTAAAATTGAAGATATAGTCCAATGTCCCTAAACACTTCTTAATTTGTTGAGTTGGTTTGTCTGAGTGAAAGCAGGTATTTTCTTTCTTCTTCTGAAACAAAACAGAAAGTTGTCCTGGTTCTTCTTTCCTACACATTTTGTATAAATATCAAGTCAATCAGAAGTTAATTCCTGAAATTCTCCTGGAACAGATTGCAGAATTGCTGAAAATGCAACCCAATACAGTATGTTCATCCTTGGTTGAGTCCAAAGCCCATAAGCACAACCAGGAGATTAAAGATTGACAAGAGGTTTATTTCTTTAGCACGTAAGCACACTAGAAATAATTCTCAAGGCAACATCTCCCTGAACAAAGAAAACAAGGGACTTTTATTGAGGAAACTTTCTTATATTCACATAGTAAAGACTCCGCACACATGGAGGAGGGCACATTCCTGAGCATGCTCACGTCAGACCATACGTGGTATATTCAAAAAAACATGGCAGTTAGGAACACTTCTGGATGTAGAAGTTTACATTGAAAACTTAGCAATAAGCAAAATTTACTCTAAGTCACCTAAAAAGAGTAAATCAGACTGACTCAGTGATTTTGTCTGGTTTTTTTTTGTTTTTTTTTGTTTTTTTTTTGGCGGCCTTATATGAAACAAACATCATGGAAGCAGTGTTTACAATCATACAGTCATTTGAAAGGGCAGCAGTCCCCACTGCCACTCTCTGTAAGCTTAGGGCTCTAAAAGTACCTGAGAAGTAGCTACCAAAAGTTGTTTTATCCTTGAGAGGAGGGAGGAGGTAGAAGTGAGGATTAAAGAAAGGGCCGATGTCAAGAATACTAAGCAAAGTGAGAAGTTGAAAATTGAGGGCCTTTCTCACAGGCTGTGTGAGAAACGGCAAGGTGTGTATCATTCCTGAAGAGAAGGCTGATCTGGCTGTCCCTAAGGATTTATGATTCAGCAGCTACTTAGTTTCAAGAAACAGAGATCCACTCAAGCTAGCTTAAGTTAATGGGAATTTATTCTCCAAACTTGAGTGCTTCATGGAACCCAAGGGTAGGAGGAACAGCTAAATCTCATAATTGGATAAGACTGAAAACAGGCTTTCCTTCAAGAACCAAGGCATCCACTTTCCATCTCCCTCTCTTTCTGGGCCTCTAAAGGGTGCTCTTTTCTGGTTTGGGACCCATTTACCTGTTTCTGCAGAGTGTTTCTTTCATACAGCTCTCAATATACACAGGCACCAAACAGTTGCCGTAAAATGACAGCCACACTCTTCTAATCATCTAAACCCAGTAAAACTAGGTAATTGACTGGGCTGAGTTGCTGAATTCTAAATTAAAATTCCTTGGATAGATGATCTCATTGGTCTAGCTGGGTCAGGGATCTACCCCTTGTCCAAAAAGCCATGGTCAGATAGTTGGGGTCACAAGGTTACTCAGGAAGAGGGGGCAAGTTTTTAGAGATCTTACAGCCAGAAGTATAGACACAGGTGGGAAATGATGAACAAAATAAAAATTAAAAAACAAAGTAATTTGGGCCTTTTTCAAAAATTGAGATCTTTAACCATTAGGCTGAAGGAAAGGCTTTTAATTTTGCATGGTAAATAATTCAATCTATTCATATGCAATAATTTAAACCATTTAATCAAGAGAGAGTTAAGCAAGGGATTGCTATTATAAGATTACTCTAGCAGCAGGAGAAATTGAAGAAGGGAATGATGGAAGATGCAAAGACAGAATAAAGACTGCAATAACCTCAGCTTAGCATGATAAGATTTTAAGCTGGGTGGTGGCAGAGAGAACAGAAATAGAAGGATTTGAGAGTCATCTCACTAGAATTGGTTACACCCTGGCCTGGTTGTAGGGATCAAGATAATGTATGTGAATATATGTTATAAGCAGAAGAGTCCTGTGTAAATGCACCAATAAATGTGTCAGGAAGTGAAGGATGAGGAGTGTAGTGATATTTGGATACCAGACACGAGTTTAAAGGAAAACTATGTGATAAAATCTGAAAATTATTGGAAAAGCAAGTCCAGACCTGAGCAGAGGGTACAGACTGAAGATAGGGATGTGGGACACTCTTGCTGAACTTGAATCTTGATCAAAATAAAAGGAAATCTGGAAGGTCTTCCTTTTAAAAAGGCTGGTAAAGAATGAAGGTATGTCTAAAGGGGATAAGATTATTTTCATCTATTTATAAAATTATTATAATAATAAGACTTCTTCCTCTTACTCCCTCTCCCAAAAAATTTAGAATATCTTTCCTGACCTGATCATTAAACTTCAGCTATGATTTTGAAGCAAAAATTGAACTTACTGGCCTTTAAGCGATCCCCTCTTTCCTATAAAACAAGAAATGGGCATGACATCACACAGCTGCCTTTCATGGGCCTTTGCTAAATTTTTGATCGTGTAATTTCCCCATAGCCAGATGATTATGCATGGAAGACTGATTTAGAAGCCATTGTCTGTTTTGAAATGAACCCCTGGAGTGCACTAATGGGATTTTGTGCCATTAATGCTGAATAGAGTGGGATGAAAAATCACAGTACTGATCTGTCTGCTCTGTGGTCTCTGTACTCAATGAGAGTAAGAGTGACCACCACGAGAAAAAGGATTCACTGAGATCTTGACCCTTTCCAACCTACTCCTAAATGTCTGCAGGGAGTTAATAGGACCTTACCTTTCCTGTCTTTTTATCTTTTCTACTTAACTTGAAGACATCAAGCCAGGACCAGCTGGTCAGGGTGGGTGAGTCATCTGTCAACATTCTCTGTAGCCCACTTCAAAATAAAAAGTTTTGTTCTATGGGAATACTTTATGCCAGGGACAACAAGCTTTGCAGTTGGAGCCTTACATCAAATTCCCTGGGGGAGTCTTTCCTTTGCAAATCTTCTCTTTTTGGTCCTTCTAATTTTTAAGGATCTGTTTTTGTGTCCTGGGGGAGGAGGAAAGATAAGCTGAGCCTTAGCTAAGCCATTGACCTTTGTCTTGCCACCATGTAAATCACCCTCCAACTCTATCTTATAAGAACAAAGAGTAGAGAAAGAACAGTGGGGTCTAGATAACTCCTCTGCAGACAGATTTTCAGTTATACCTTTAAAACTTAGAGCTAAGCCAGTTGTTTGCTCTCTTCTTGCTAGAGTCTAAGAGCATGTTTGCTTTTGCTGAGTCCACTTTAACCGAATTCCTTTGCCACAAAACAATTCCAAAGCTCTGAAAATTTTCTTGCAAGTTAGGTCTGTCTGCATCATCTTTCCTCCCTAATGTGAAAGAAAGGAGACTGGGGAGGAAGGGAGAGAGTGGGGGAGGAGCACTAGCACTAGAGAGACTGTCCTGGGGCTCTGCACTGTCATCCATGGGTGTTTGTGAAAATTAGCAGTCATGGGGGTCAGAGAAGAATTGGGAACAGCAATAACAGAGTAGTTTGCACAAGTATGAATCCCAGAGATGAAAAAATGAGAAACTTTGAGTAAGACTCGAACGTAAAGAGCTGAGGGTAAATCAGATGACTGCTACCTGTGCCGCAAAAAAACACATGTAGAGTTCCTTCTGTGCCAGCACAAAAGCCATCTCTCTCCCTCAGCTGGTCTGGCTTCAACCAGCCAGACCAGCAGGAGTCACTTCCCGGCTTCTCCAGTTGGGATCTCTAGGAGGTGTCTAATTTAACCCTAGAAGTGACCTGATATGAAAGGATCGCCTTCACCAACCTACAGACAAGGAAACTGAAACTCAAAGAGAGAAAGAAGGTAACTCGGTCCAGGCCAAAAGCACCAAGTGTGCAAAAAATATAAAAGGCGAGTGCTGATTCACATGCTTTCTACTATGCCACATTACCTTTGGGCTTTTAAAGTTAATGTAAAATTTATATGTAAAGTGGAAAGCCTGATGAAAAGTTTTAATTTTATACATAGAACACATGCTAATTCATGGAGATCTTTAATTACAGAATTTATACATGCAGGTTTTTTGAATTTCATAAAATAATAGCAATAATTAGGCACTCAATTGTATAGGCAATGATCCATGTTCAAGAGGAATTTGAAATAATACTAATATTAGGACAATTGTATTTTAGGGTGGGAAGTCGGAATAAAAATTGTTTCTCTCCTTTATATGTTTTTCCATACCTAGAAGATGCTAAAACAAAGGCAATACATTTGGTGCTTATGAGAAATTAAATTTAGGAAATATGCACCTCCACAGAGAGAGAACGAAACTTGGCTCAGAAACAATAGTTGCATAAAATGTAAAATTAAATCTATTTGCTATATGCTCCTTGGAGTGGGCATTTCCTCTGCCAGGGCTGAGGCTCTCTGCAGGGCTGGCCTCTGGAGTTTACTCTGGTCTTCACCAGCAAAGTGCATGCTGGTTTTTGCTTCCTCCAGAGAATTGCTCCAATAATTTGGTTTCCAGATGGCTCTGTGTCTCTGGAAGGCAATTGGATGGAAGCACCCTTCCTCACTCAGTGATACACCACTGTAGAACGATCCGCGGGAGGCGTGTGACTACCCAGTAACTGGAAGAATTCTGGCACATTAGGATGATTTCATGGCAGAGCAGTGCAATCTGCGAAACTTAGATAAACACATCATTCTTGGAGAGTGTGTAGGCGGTCAGATGAGTATTTTCCTGTTATAAATAAATGTGTGAATGTTGTGCCCGTCACCACTCCACCCCTCCGCCTCCTACCTTCCAACCATGTGTGAATGTATTTGTGTGTGTGTGTGTGTGTGTGTGTGTATGTGTGTGTATTTATGTAAACTAACAAACACAGTTCCATATAAATACATAGTTGTGCCCAGGAAAAAGTTAAGAAAAAAGCGTACATCCTAAAATAGATGATTTAAATCTTTAAATCTTTGAAACAATGAGTTTGGACCCCTACCAGAAGTCAGGACAGATTAATCCACTGGACATCTCTCTGTAGATCTGAAATAGTCTGCTTTGCTGATAAATGTGAGAGAGGGCAGGTGATTAATTTTGGACAACTCAGGTCGAAGTTTTAGGTGCCCCTAACAAAACACCTTCCACTACTGCCCTGTCAAGAGTTCTAGTCTGAATCCTATTTTTTCTTAACCAAAAGAAAGAACAACATCCACATATATATTGGGCAGTTTTAAACACAGGTCTGTAGCTCAGGAGAGAGTCTAAACTCAAGGTGCAGTTTTGAACTCATGGGCACCCGGGGTATAGATGAAAAAATAAAGGAGGAGGAAAGTGCTCAGGGAGGAGGTAGAAACTGGGTAGTGATGAGGACTGAGGCCAATGGCTGGTCATAGTTGTATTAAGGAACAGGTGAAGATGAATCTTTTCAAAAGCAATCTTGAATTCAAATTATGCTAACATATATTCAAATAGGAATTTCTTGCTGTATATGGCATGTATGCCCTGATATGTATATATTTTCACACAAGCAATATGTATTTTAGTGTAACAAGAAAGAATAATTAGATTTTTCTTAATAGGTAACCTGGCAATTTTATTTTTAAAATAGTTTTTTCTAGTATTTTAAAAGGATACCTAAAATTTGAGCATATTTATGGGGTGCCATTTGACATTTCTTTATGCACGTATACATCATGTAATGTTCAAATTAGGATAATCATTCTAGTTTCCTCAAACATTTACATTTCTCTGTGGTGAAAACATTCAGAAATCCTTTTCTCTAGCTTTTCGAAAATATACATTATTTTGGATATGCGGTGTCCCCCAAGAGCTCACATGTGAGATAATGCAGGAAGATTCAGAGGAGAAATGATTGGGTTGTAAGAGTCTTAACCCAATCAGTTAATTAATCCCTGATGGGATTAATTGAAGTAATAGGGTATGGCTGGAGGAGGTGGAATTTGGGTAGTGGCTATACAAAACAGATACCTGTATCTGGAGAGTGGAGTCTCTCTCTGCTTCCTGATGATGCGAGCTGCTTCCCTCTGCCACGCTTTTCCGCCATGACGTTCTGCCTCACCTTGGGTCCCAAGGAATGGAGCCTGCCTTCTGTGGACTAAGACCTCTGAATCCGTGAGCCCTCAAATAAACCTTTCCTCCTCTGTAATTATGCTGGTCAGATCATTTGTCCACAGCAGCAAAAAAGCTGACTAAAACAACACAGAACATAAACTGTTATCTAAATCCAGTACAATGCAAAATAGAACAGCAGAAGAACTTCTTTCTCCTAGCTGTAACAGTACCTATACACCAAACTTTCTAATCTCACTAGTACATTTGTAAGGAACTATGTATTCTACTTTCATGACTGCCAGATACATCAACAGTATCCTGGAATAAAGCCTGTTATCTTTTGGAGTTTAGTTTTTTATGCACAAAATAAGGCAGATTTGGAAAAATATCCAAGTTTCTAGCCAATACTATGTACTCTTTCTGGAAGTGCCCTAAAAGTACCCTGCATACTGAATAGAGACCTGTACCATGGTGGCTAAAAGCAAGATCTCTGGAGTTCATCAGCTAGGTTTCTAGCTCTGAGTCTATTATTGCCTTTGTTTACTTGTTTGTTGAGGGAAATTACTCAGCTTTTTTGTGTTTTAGTTTCCTTATGTATAAAATGCTGAAAATAATAACTCTTACCATACAAAGTAATTATAATAATTAAATTACATAAGCTAAAACTTATAATGACATTAGTTCCTGGAACATAGTAAGTGCTCAATAATTGTTTTGTAATTAGTGATGGTGATATTGTGATACCCATCCCAGGTAAGGGAATTATAAGCATTGATATCTTAAAATTTCTATTTCATAATCAAAACTCAGCAGGAAACAACTAGTCTAGTACAAGAAGAATTATTTCAGACTTTGCTTGATTAAGCAATTAAAATCATAGCTTTAAAAGTTCTTGGTTAATAGCCAAATAATCAGCAAAAATTTTAAGCATCAAATTTTTGTGCTGTGCTTTTTCCTTTGATTCTTACTTATGCTAGGAAATTGTGTTATTCTAATTTCAAATAATGGAGGGAAGGGGAAGTGATGGTCCATATTTTGCATCAACACATTGCATTAATGTTAGTATGGGCAGTTTAGTCTAGGATGATATTTGGAAAGTTGGACCATGATCAACCCAGACTAAAATCACTCAGGACAATGGTAAGAATTTTCCTCATTCAATCACTAACATTTGTCATTAAATGTGTGTTCCAGTCAGTTATTAACAGTAATTTTAAGCACCTGGACTGTGAAATATACTCTCATAATAAGCACATCTAAATACATATTTGCATATAGTATATTTGCTAAGTCAGTCAACCTTCTGGGAGAATTTAATGTACTTATAGTTAAAAAAGACTTGGCCAAATTTCCTTATTCTGTGATTCAATTTTAGATCTAAACCAGGATTAAAGCAGTGTGCTGATAATCATTGTCAACAGAGCTACAAGACTTCCTGAAGAGCAGGTAATTTGGACCATCATAGGGAATCTTAATGACCATGCCACACACACCTGTTTTGTTTGATTTTCAAATTTTATTTTTTCTCTTCTTAACTGGAAACTGTACTGCAGAGCAAAATTTAGAGTTGTGGTTCTCATTAGAATCATCTGGGGAGATTTTGAAATCTCAAGGTCCAGCCCATACCATATACCAATTAAATGAGAAATTCTTGGGCTTGGATTCAAGCTTAGCTTTTTTTTTTTTTCAGTTTCCAGATGATTTCATGTGTAGCCAAGCTAGAGAACCAAGGTCTTAGAACTTTACTATTCAATCTCGTTTATATTTGATTCAGAATTTTATTTGTAAAGGTATGAGCTCACTCAAATTGTGGTATGTACTTTAAAGTTTGATAAAGTTTCCCTTATAATACTGTTTTTTTTCTGTAATTAAGAATGACTTGAGAAACTTGTTAACTGTACAGATTCCTGATGCTTTTACCCCAGTTTCTGGTTAGGTCTTGGATAGAGCCAAGAAATATGAAATTTTAAACAAATGTCCTAGGTTTCGGTTTAGGAGATTATAAAGTTCACCCCTGGGTCTTCAATGTATCAGTAAGCTCTTGCCTCATAACGAATCACCCAAAATTTAAGAACTTAAAACAGCAACCATTTCTTGGTTCTTCTGTCCACAACTGGCTTAACTCATGCATGCATAATAAGATAGGTACTGGCTTTGCTGAAGTTGGCTGGATTCTCCCATGTTGAGTGCTGGCTGACTCTCTTTTTTTTTTTTTTTATTGTAAACAAATGGGATACATGTTGTTTCTCTGTTTGTACATGGCGTAAAGGCATACCATTTGTGTAATCATAAATTTACATAGGGTAATGTTGTTTGATTCATTCTGTTATTTTTTCCCCTTCCCCCCACCCCTCCCACCCTCTTTTCCCTCTATACAGTCCTTCCTTCCTCCATTCTTGCCCCCCTCCCTAACCCTAACTCTAACCCTAACACTAACCCCTCCCACCCCCCATTATGTGTCATCATCCACTTATTAGCGATGTCATTCGTCCATTGGTTTTTTGAGATTGGCTTATCTCACTTAGCATGATATTCTCCAGTTTCATCCATTTGCCTGCAAATGCCATAATTTTATCATTCTTTATGACTGAGTAATATTCCATTGTATATATATACCACAGTTTCTTTATCCATTCATCAATTGAAGGACATCTAGGTTGGTTCCACAATCTGGCTATTGTGAACTGAGCAGCTATGAACATTGATGTGGCTGTATCTCTGTAATATGCTGATTTTAAGTCCTTTGGATATAGGCCAAGGAGTGGGATAGCTGGGTCAAATGGTGGTTCCATTCCAGGTTTTCTAAGGAGTCTCCACACTGCTTTCCCGAGTGGCTGCACTAATTTGCAGCCCCAGTTGGCTGGCTCTTAAGAGTCTATTGTATGGCTTACGACAACCTAGGTTCTTTTCCACATTTCTCCTATGTTCCTCTAGTAGGCTAGCCTATGTTAATTCATGGCAAAGGCAACAAAACAATAGAGAGAGCAAAAACCTCAAAAACAAGCCATCGCTTCTGTCACATTCTATGGGATATAGCAGGTACAAGTCCAGTCCAGGTGCCTAGGCAGGGAAAGAGAGTCATGGAGAGGTGCTCCACAACCATGCTGCAGAGAACTTGAATACAGGGAGGGATCAAGAGCAGCAGCCATTTTTTAGCCATAAACATACCTCATCCAGGCATTTTTACTAACATTCTTGAATAAATTATTTCACATGATCTTTACAATAATTTGATGTAGTGTGTATTAACTACCTTATACTAAAAGCAAAGGACTACGGAGATCCCAGAGGGTGGTGAGATAGTTGCTAATGACGTGTAAGAACAGACTTTGGATACTCTTTGCAGATAAATATTTTAACTTACATGAGCAGCAAAAGATGAGGTCAACACGGTTTGGCAGTGAGGATACATTACAAGTGTAAAGGCACTATTTATGTGAGATGAAAGTGTTTTATGAAAGAAGGGATGACATTCAAGTTTCAGTTTCATTTAGATCCCAAAGTGTCCTTTTAGACCCTAATCCTGATTTATTTTATCCGATTCTGACGCAGTGGGGCATAAGCAGTTAGTTGATGCCTGATGCTCCTGTTCAGTTCTGTCTCAGACTAGAGAGTGAAAGCTGGAGGATTATATTTATTTGACCTTTGAGGAGAAATTGCCTGGTGATCTAGTTAATTGAGGTTGCAAGGAAGATGACCAAATCTCTATTCCAGCTAGGATGATTTCATAATATCATTTTGTGTTTTAAAGTCTCTGCAAGAAAAGTTAACCTGCATACAGTGAAAAAAATACATAGCAACAAGGAATAGGAACTATGATCATGACCCTTAATCTGCTGCACCATTTCTCAGCTCTGCTTCTCTTATCTCTCTGTAGTTAAAACAGGAGCTCGCTCTGCCCTTCTGACAGAACTGAGTGATAAAAGCTCTATTTTTACATGTCCAGGCAGAACTGTCTTTTCAATATATCAGAACAAGGGAGTCAAATGGCTTTTCGGGTAAAATCAGAGCTCGTTTTTAGATCTACCTTAGGAATTTACCTTTCTACCTTAGGAACTGTGTTATAGGAGAAGGGTGTAAAATACTTTAATGAGATTTTACATTTATTTAATTAATGTATTTTACTCAGGCAATGCTATAGTCATTTAACATTACCCCCTTATGGGGAATTAGTTCATTTTTCCTGGGCTTCTGGGGTCTGTCTTCACTGAAATGTGAACATAAAACTGAATATTTGGGGGCTTGGGTCAGAGATCATAGGTGAGAGGTCTGAGACCAGGCTTCATTTTCTTAGGAGACTATGAGATCCTTGGGAGAATTTTTCATGTATTTTTGTCATCTTGTGACCTAGTTCATAACAAGAAGTAGTTGAGAAGTAGTGTTGCATGGTGGATTAAAGATTAGGATCTGGTCAGGTGTGGTGCCACAGGCCTGTAATCCCAGCTGCTTGGGAGGCAGAGTCAGGAGGATCATAAGTTCAAAGCCTACCTCAGGAACAACTAGTCACTGTACAACGCAGTGAGACCCTGTCTCTAAATAGGGCTGGGGATGTGGCTCAGTGGTTGAGTGTCTCCAAGTTCAATCCCTGGTATCCGCACCCCCAAATAAAAAAAGATTAGGATTTGGAAACAGACCTCTTGAGTCTATTCTTGAGTCTTCTTTTTCTATTTATGCCTCTTTCTCAGTGACCCTCAGCAAATTATGTAACCTCTCTCTGCTTTGTTGCTCATCTTTAAGTGGCAATAAAATAATATCTATTCTGAGGATGAAATGAATTAATACAAAGGAAATATTTAGATCAGTCCCTAGAACATAATAAGTACTTAATAAATGTTTGCTGCCATTTCTCAATAAATATACATTCAGTGAATAGGAATAGATGTTATATTAATGTCCTATAATCTGACATAAATTTTCATTATAGTAAATGAAAGAATTCCTGGGCAAAGGGAGGACAACATTTAAGATGCAAAGAAGTAGCATTAGTGACTAATCTCATTTTTTAGCCACTCTTTTCCTATCTTGTTTGTTTATTATATCTCTCAGTTTTGTCTAGCTTTTCATTGTAGATGTCAGTGCAGTTTCATAGTTCCTTCCCCTAGGAATTCTCCCATTTAACATGATTTATAATCCAATTACATAACACAGTGTTTATATAAACACCACAAAGAACAATTATTATGATTTTATTCAGTTTATGCTCAATTTATTTTTAATTTATTCATCTAATAGGGATTATTCAAAGATTCCCCCCAAGTTTAAAATTAGAATAGCTCATTCTGCTTCAAAAATAATTTTTGATTATTAATTTTTTAATAGTATTAAGGTTTGGAACTCTTTAAACTTCCTTTAATAAGACAGCCAGAAAAGGCAGGAGAGTTTGGGCTTTGGTGTCAGAGTATGTTTTGAATTCTCAGGTCTTCTAATAAAGACTTAAAGTGTTTTGATTTCTAGGAGGCTCAATTTCTATATCTTTCAAAGACAATTATATTTACATGAGAAGATTATTATGGTAACTGGCATATAGTAGGTACTTAGTAAAGTGCAGCTATTAAAAGAAACAGACTGCACTAGAAAGGGATTCATACTGAAAAATAGTTATCAAGTAAAAGGCTTTAAATTAATGTGTCCCACTTTTA
Organism: Sciurus carolinensis; assembly: GCF_902686445.1. Taxonomy (NCBI): domain Eukaryota; kingdom Metazoa; phylum Chordata; class Mammalia; order Rodentia; family Sciuridae; genus Sciurus; species Sciurus carolinensis. Next base: position 76,994,357 of record NC_062221.1, read on the forward strand.
TGTATTCAACCAAGCACAGGTCATAAATAAACAGAAAATAATAATTTTGCTTATACTAAACAGGTACAGACTTTCGTTCTTGTTATAATTCCTTAAGCAAGTAGTATAACAATATTTACATAGTATGTAACTTGTATTTGGTATTATGAGTAATATAGAGATTATTTTATATAACAGACTTGAATGTGTGTGTGTGTGTGTGTGTGTGTGTGTGTGATTATTTTAGTATACAGGATTCAAATTCCTGGTCTTCTAAGCTTCTAATCTCTGCTTCTCCAGACTGCATCTCCAAACTTTTCCAAACTCCTCCCACACATCAGTTTCAAAGTCTTCTGATCTCCATGATTAGGTTAGTCACAGCAAGACCAGATCTCAGTACCAATTTCTGCCCTAGTCAGCTTTGCATCTCTGTGACCAAAATACCCAAAAAGATCAACTTAGAGGGGAAAGTTTATTTTGGCTCGAAGTTTTTAGAGGTTCAGTCCATGATTGACTGACTCTTGCTTTGGGCTGAAGGTAAGGCAGAATATCATGGTGGGAAGGCATAATAGAGGAACTTTGCTTGCCTCATGATGTTTGGGAAGGAGAGAAAGGGATGGTGGCTGCAAAGACGAACTCTTCCAGGGCATGCTCACAGTGACCGGTCTTCTCCAGCCACACCCCATATGCCTAAATTACCACTCAGATAGTCCATTCAAAATAGGATAGACTGATTAGGTTTCAGCTCTCAATCATTTTACCTCCAAACCTTCCTGCATTAAACAGGAATATTTGAAGGACATCTCATATCCAAAACATAACAGTAGATATGTTTGTTGTTGGATGATCATTATCTTTCTCACCCCTACTCCCTGAGCTGGAGTAAGCACCCCCACATTTATCGTTGCACTGGCCTCCTCTCCTCTCATTCCTTCAAGGTTTATTTCCCAATGGAGGAGAAGGTGAACATGAAAGAAACTGCTAAAGGCCCATTAATATTTCAAAAGAAAAAGGCAAGGGACTCCATTAAACCTTGTACACTCTTCTATAAATGGAGAAAGAGGCTGAATAATGAAATGCTCAGAGGTACTGAGGCAATTTCGGAGTAAAACAGGCAGATATAAAATAAAATGTCTCTCACCACAAATAAATCTCAAATTTCTTCCCCAGCCTTCCCTCTCTGCCAGTGCTTTTCAGACCTCTAACCTCCCTGTATTTCACCAAAAAAGGCACAGGAGGACAAATAATACAGTGGTTAAAAACAGGAACTTTCTGGTTTAAAGGTCCTGGTTGGAATCTCATTTCTTGCATTGATTATCTGAATTTATAGTGCTCACTTCAGCTCAGAATCAAATGTGGCAAAACATAAATCTTCCCAGCGGCTCAGGAGGCTGAGGCAGGAGAATTGCAAGTTCAAATCCAGCCTCAGTGAAAGCAGGTGCTAAGCAACTTAGGCAGACTCTGTCTCTAAATAAAAAAATACAAAATTGGACTGGGGATGTGGCTTAGTGGTTGAGCGCCCCTGAGTTCAATCTTTGGTACCAAAAGAAAAACAACCCAAAAATTGCCTAAGTCCCAGAGCATAGGCTAATCTCTTATTAAATGCTCTGATTATGTTTTCCTCTTTCACACTTTTTTTTCTACCTATGTGAAAACCCTCTTCTCTTAACTTCTTTCTAAAGTACAGTCATGCAAGGCCCCTGCCTCTACATTCGGGTCATTGGCCAGCCCTGGCATTTCCAGTGCTGATCAGCCCAAGTGTGCCCAACAGACACATATCTTACAGCAGACTGGTCCTTCTTATAATGGCCCTAGGAGAATAGGGCTTTTAAGCCTGAACATGCATGTGACAGGCTACGAGTCTTTATTAATGGCTCATGTGCTGTCAGGACCAGTTAAGTCAGTTGGTGTATAACTTGTGATACCTTTTACTCTCTGACCTGGCAGGAAAACCCGTGCCTCTTTTCTTTCCCTTTCTTTAGATACCTTCAAAAAACATAAAAATCATTTTGAGTTTCAGACCATCCATGTTTTCCATAATCAATTGGGCATCTCTTTGGAGCTCTGCCATTGGTGGAGTAGGAAAAGTGAGAAATGTTTTTCCTTCATGATCTCATCTCTGTATAAACCCTTGAAGGCAGAGGTGGCATAGATACTTACCTAGGTGTTTTGAGTCAGTTAATCTGTATTCTTCACATCACAGAATTTTCCCTGAGCCATTGAAAAACACTGCATTCCACTCACAAGTATTATTTTATGTCTATTTGTCAGCCACAATACTCAATTCTGTCTGTGCAAAGACTTTGTCCTTTTAGTGTCCTAGCATTTAATGAGGAAGGAAGAAAATGAAATGGGTGATTATAACACAGTGAAATACAAACACAGAAGTTCAATCCAGGGCAAGATCCATGTGCAACAGTCCTAAAGCAGATGGAAGAGTTAGCTCTCAGGAATGGTAGTATCTGAACAGAGTGCTGGGAAATGTTGGTGAGAATTGACTAATTGTTCTGTATAAGATGCAAATTCTATTTTCATCTGGGCACATTTCTCAAATATAATGCTATATAATTGCTCTGAAATTTTATCTTTTTATGAAGACTCCAACCCAACCGTTTTATCACAAATTAATCTCAACTGTTTTTGATCTTCTATAGCTCATTAACTTAGACTTATGTCAAAACCTAAACAAACCTTGAATTGCTTTGTTATAACCATTGCAAATATTTTTACTTCTAAATAAATCATGAAATTCCTAAAATTAGTAATGTGAATTTTAAATTCCCAATATTTCCTGTGTGGTTTTGTCAAAAGTTTGCTTTTCTGGAGGGAAGAAACAGTGAATTCTGTTTCTGACCTTAAGGTGTTTGTGTGACTTGCTAAAATTCTCATGGAGAGCAACTGCCAGTTTTTCTCGCCTTATCTGTAAACTGGTATAATATTTGTCTTCCAGTCACCACATTCTGTTAGCACCACAGTTTGAAAAGTAGTAAAATATTATAAAATTCATTTAGTGAATATGTCTCCAATAATTGCCCTTTACTGAATTTAATGCTAGAAATTCTGCTCATTGCTGCCTATATCAGTCAAGATAAGTAAAAGTAGACTGGGATAATGAACATTCCCCAAATCTTAGTGACTTAAGTGTTATTCTTTTGATTATTCCACTTGTCCTTTATAAGTTGTGGTTGGCACTCTGATCATTGTAGTCACTCAAGGCCACCAACCATTGGCCAGCTACTACCTTGAGCACATCCAGTTGTAGTAACAGACAAAAAGAAAATCTGGGGGGTCTCACCTGGATTCATACATGCTCATGTCAGGAAGTCACTGCTACTTATAATTCAATACCTTGAACTACTTACATTACTCCAAGAGACCAAAAGGAGACCAAGTATAATCCTACTATGTGCCCAAAAGACAAAAAGCTGTAAAGATTCTGAATAATAAGAATGTTCTGGTGTACAATGTATGAATGGCTCACTGCATATGAGCAGTCTATAGCCTATAGAAAAGAGATGAGCAAATAAAGTTCACAAAATGACAGCAGTAGGAAGTGACTTCACACTACTAAGGGATACAGATGATGAGCCAATTCATTTGCTTAAGAAATACTTATTGAGGACTTACATGATACCAGGAACCAGAGAGTCCAAGAATCCCATCCCCTGCCCTCAAGGAGCATATGTTCTTAACAAGATAAAGAGAGAAGACCATGAACTGAGTGCCACCTATATGCCAAGCTCCGTGGTATGTTTCTGATTTAATTCCCGGCACAATCCTACAAGACTGCTATTCTTGTCCCTATGTTAAATGTAACCAAGTCATTGCTAAGGTCACAGTGTTATGGTGATAGAGCTGGGCCTAGAATCAGGCCTTTCTATTTCAAAAGCACTTTTCTTTTCATCACAGTGATGCATTGGTCAAAGAGAGAGAATACATAAGCAGCAAATTACAGCATGGGAAATATTATCATAGCAGCATGAACAGTGTCTGCACTGTGTACTCTGTGGGCTCTGGAGAGGCAACTTAATGCCTGGGGAGTGTCTGAAAGGCTTCTCCATAGAGGTGACATTTTATCGGGGGCTTTTGAAAGATGAGTCAATATTTGCCATGCAGAAATCAATTCAGTCTAAGTAGTAATAAATGGGGCTTAAAGAGGCAAACAGCCAAGTTGTTTATCTAATGTCAAATATAACTGCAATCACACATTCCCATCCATCTTCCTTGCCACTGGCATCTTTCTAAAGTCTCAGACCCTACAGCCATTTCCTCTGACTTCCACTCTTTCAAATTCTGACAAACTCTCCCTGCACTAATTCTTAGGAGTCCTCAACACGACCAAATCCCAAGGAGGGTGTTTGTCTGGGGGAGAGGAAGGTCGGTGGCTGTTGTCATGAACCTTCCATCTGTTTATGTTTCCTCATCAGCAGCTGAACTGGACAGAGCTCTTCTACAATTTCAGCAACTGGCAGCTTTAGCTGTGCCTGGTTCTGGCAAGGGAAGAAGGAGGAGGGCAATGTGATTGCTTCAGAAGGGGTAAAATTGAAGCTGGAATAGCAGAAAAGGCTACCCTACTTACAATAAGGATGCATGGGCACATTCCAGCAGATGGTCCCTTCTTTAGCTCCTTATAGAAATGTAAAGAAAGCTATTTTTGTCTTTAAAAAACCTTTCACTTCTATTTGCTAAATGAGCCCACTTATCAAAACTGGTTTTAAAAATAATAAGTAAAAATATTAACATTACTAATACTCTGGGTTTATTCTCTGCTCTCTCTCTTATGTACTCAACATGATAATGCCAATCAGAACATGTTATTTTCTTTTCTCTGTGAGCAGCATTATAAATTTTATCTGTTTTTAGAAAATCCACATATCTTTTCTTTTACATGTATGAAATAAAGACCATGCAGTTAGAAATGATCCAGAAATTTTGTCAGTGATACATGATTCAGCTTGGGAATGCTCTCAGTTAAGGGATGACCTGTGTTAATGAATATTTAGCAGGCAGCATGCTGTGGGACAAAGAGGGCAGTAGTGGCATTTTGTAGGTGGAGTTATTTGTACTTAAGTTTTCTAAATAATTGAATTTTAACCATACGTTAAGGTCAGCTTCCAATAAACCTGGGGGATGACCTCTAAACTAGGTTAGGTATGTCTAAAACATTCTGCAATGAGAGATGCAATAGTTTGAATCTGGATTGTCTCCCAAAGTGTCAATTATTGAAGACTTGGTCACCAACCTATGGCACTATTGGGAGTTGGTGGAACCTTTAGGAAATAGGGCCTACCGGAAGGAAGTTAGGTCATTGAGGTTGCCCTTGTAGGAAACATTGGGACCCCGACCCCTTCCTCTCTCGTTGCCTCCTGGACACCAGGAGGTGAGCAGCTTAGCTCTACCATGCCCTTTTTGTCATATTGTTCTGACTCACCACAAGCCCCCAACCAACAGAGGTTTCATGGACTTAAACCTCACAAACTGTGAATCAAAATAAACCTTTCTTCCTTTTAAGTTGTTTATCTCTGGTGTTTGGCACAGTGACAAAAAAGCTGACAAACATAAAAGATTTTTGAGAGTCTTGAGCAATGAGATAAACAGTGTCAGTTCTGAATTCAAATAAAGAGTGAAGAAAAACAGGTCCTCTCTAATAGATCTGAGAAAGATCTGTGAAAAGGGTAAAAAAAGAAAAAAAAAAGGAGACCTTTGAGAGTAATAGGAATTTTCTCATCTTAACTGTGATAAGGATTGCAAAGAATATATATACATTTGTAAAACTTATTGAACAGTATAGTTAAAATATAAGCACTTAAATTCATGTAAACTATACATTGATAAGGTAGATTTTATTTTACGTTAGTAAAATTGACAACTATTTCCTTCTTGAAAATGTTTTTTCTCAAAAATTTCACACGTTTGTGTTATTCTTTCTTTCTTAATATTGCTTCTACATTTTCCTCAGGGTTCCTAAGCAGAAATACCCCAGGGTTTTGTCCTGAGTCCTTTCCTCTCTCCTCTCTTTAAGTCAATTTAAATACTATTTGTGTATCAATGCCTCTCAAATTTTGTACCTCCAACTCTGATCTTTCTTTTGTGAGATCCATAAAATCATCTTCCTACCTGACATCTCCAATAAAATGTATTATAGGAATCTCCAAATTAATAAATCTGCTATGGTCTGAATATTTGTGTACACCCCAAATTCATATTGAGAACTGGTCTCCAGTGCAGTTGTGTTAATAGGTGGGGCCTTTGAGGTCATAAGGACTCTATCCACATGAATGGGATTAGTGCTCTTATAAAAAGTCTAAAGGAGCTTGTTTGCTCTTCTGTTATGTGAGGATGCTGCAAGAAGGTGCAGTGATGAGAATGGGCCCTCACTAGACATCAAATCTGTTGGCGCCTTGATCTTGGATTTCTCAGATTCTAGAACTGTAGGAAATTTCTACTGTCTATACATCCTGCCTAACTCATTTTCTTATAGCAGTCCAAATGGACAAAGACAGAAATCAGGACCACTATCAGGTACTACTAAAACAAACACCTACCAATGTGTACATAACTTTGGAACTGTGTAATGGGTAGACGCTGGAAGAGTTTTAAAGAATACACTAGAGAAAACCTATATTGTCATGAACAGACTTGTAAAGGGAAATTCTGGTGAGGGCCCAGAAGAAGAGAAAAGCTGTAGAGAAAGTCTTATCTTCTTAGAGATTATCTAAATGGTCTTGATCAGATATTGGTAGAAATAACAGACATTAAAAGTTATTCGGACAAAAACCTCAGACAGAAATGAAGAACATGTTACTGGAAACTGGAGGAAAGGCAATATTTATTATGAGGATGAAGAACTTGCAGGATTTTTCTTTGTGTCCTAGTGTTTTGTGGAAGACAGAGCTTATGTGTAATAAAACTGAATGTCTAAGAAAAAAGTGTTGAGGGTATGATATGGCTTCTTTTGCTTGCTTATAGTAAACTGCAAGAAGAAAGAAAAAAATTTAAGAACAGAATTTATAATTGAAGGGGAAGTAGAACTTCAAGAATTTTTATTTTTTTTTTGAGACATTCTCCACCTGGATATGTTGCAAAGATGGAGAGCATACCAATGGTATGGCCAAGTCCACACCTATGGTATGGTTCACCTCTGAAGAGGACTGCACAACAGATAGCTCCATGCTGGGGGCATGTGTGAAAGAGAGAGAGCACATGGCAAGACAGAAAGCTAGAGAGAAAAGAGGGGGGCTGGTTTTTCCCTTTTGTGAGAACTCATTCTCTCAGGAACTAACTGGGGTCCCACAGAACTATGTAATTCCTTCAGAGGGCCACATTGAGGACCAAGCCTCCCACAGCAGAGGGCAATCTGCTTTGCTCACAGCTCACAGTGTTGAATGTAAATCTTATCCAAAACACTCACAGAAACACCCAGAATAATGTTAGACAGATTATTTACATATGGTAGCCTGGTCAAATTGACATAAAATTAACCATCATACCGTTTCTCACTTCTTCCTTCCTTCTCCACCACCATCCTTCTGTTGGCCTCCCACTTGCATTCCTTTATTCCCTCAGTTTTCTCTTTATACAGCAAAGTTCCCTTTACACATGACACATCAAGTCACATTGCCTTCCCAGCTTAAAGTTTGCGAGTGTCTTTCTATCCCTTTAGGGCTAGGAAGTATCATCAGGGCTACAATGACCAGAGGACTGGCCCCTCCTGCCCCGATAGTCTCACACTGCCCTGCTGTCCCCTAGCTCACCAACTTCTAACACTGCCCCGTTTCTTTTTCCTAGAACATAGGTGCCCACTTCAAGTTTTGGCAACTGCTATGTCCTCTGCCTCCTCTTCTTTCCCCCCACTTCTTCCAGTTTTCTTCTTTCCCCCCACTTCTTCCAGTTTTCTTCTTTCAACTCTATTTTCAGTACTGCTATTCCTCCCCCATCATCTCTCAACTGAGCAATCACAGTAGCCTAACCACGGCTTTCACCTTGCCAGCTTCTTTGTACTCCGCAGTGTTAGTTTTCCTCCTCATGCACAAATCCAGTCTCTAAATTATCTCCAACACTAGGATCTTCACCTTTTATGAATTTCAGGTTCTTTTACACTTGAAAAAGCATATCATCCTTCTTATTTTTAAAAAATCAAAATAATATGCACATTATTCTCTTATTTATTCCCATATAAACAATTTTTGTGTGAAGAACAGTTACCACAGTGAAACACTTCAAGAACCCATTAAGAAGATAACAGCAGTAGATCTTCTAACTACCAAAATTTTGGAGAAGTGAATATCATGTATATTATTTCTATATATATGCAGTAACTATAATATGAAACAAAAACACCAGATTTATTTGGGTGACCACAGGTACTGCTAATACTGCTGATTTGTTAGCTACACCAGCAATTGAAGGAAATGCTGAATTTTACATGATAATCAGTAAAAATACATATAAATTTTATTTTCCCTACATGTTTACCAGCCCCTGGAATTCTAACCTAGATATATCTTCCAGTTGAGTCCCTGAATACCACTGGCTATGTATTCAGTAGTCTAAAGTCCTCAGTTGGTCTTCTAAATGATTTAGATATCTCCAACATTTTTTTCCTAGCCTCAGTACACAAAGCTGAGAATTGAGTATTCTAACTGCTAGACATGTAGACCTTCTGTCATTTCCAGTTAAACCCAGCTCTTTGGGATCTTTAGGTCTCTGAAGCTGGAATATTTTTTTCCTACCTCTTCCCCTGAGAAACTCTTCTGTATCATTTAAGACTCAGTTATTCTTACTTCTCCTCCAGGAAGCCATCCTTATTGACTGGAGAGTGGAGGGGTATCTTCCTTTGCTTCTCCAACTCTGCATAGTCCTCTATAGTAGCCATCTGACTTTGCTCTGCCTTGTTTGATGCTTGATTTCTTTTGTTATCTCCTGTGTGTAGGGCAGTACAAATGTGTAATTCTTTTTCGTGGAATCAATTGATGATAGCTTGAACCTGTAGTAGCTTCTAGTCTCCTGTGGCATAGCCATAAAACAAAAATTGAGCATTTATAAAGAAGTGAACCCATCAGTTGCCCTGGTTATGGCTTGGCAGTCCAGATGAGGACTTGGATTCAACAGCACCCAGCTTGATGCAGGAGTTCCAACCAGCACATAGACTCAGCAACAGGATGGGGACACACACTCTAACTGCCTGCTCAAGAACACAAGCAAGTATCCTTCCAGGGAAGGCCTTGTCTCTGGCTAATGATCACGATTTTAAGAGATATCCTGGTAAAACAAGCTCTTCCTGTTTCCTAAGTCCTTTGGATCCAGGATAGGTACAAGAAACACTGGATTCTGTGCCATTGCTGTTAAAGTGAGGCGTTAGTGTTTTTATGTTTATTTTGTTTTCAATTTCATATTTATTATCTAACTTTTCTACATCTTATCAAATTATATCCATGTATATAAGTAAACATACATATCCATATATGTATATGTATAAATATGCACACCTATATGTGTGAATATATATGTACATAGTGTTTTCTACCCGAGGCAATAAAACTGTACTAATTTTCAATTTGTTAAACACCCACTCTATTGTAACATAACAGTGCTATATCCAGAGTAAATATTTTAAAATATTTGCTCAACATAATTTGCTAATAAAAAGAATTCACGTTCATTAAAATGTATAATTACTTTCATACCATATGCTGTCCTGATGTAAGTTAAGGTTAGATTTCTGAAGAAAACACCTATGATTTCAAGATTAGATTGTATCCAATACAGTGTACTTCTAAAAGTAAATCTGCTTTATGATTTTTACTCTAAGTTTGAAAATAGAAAATGTGTTATTAGTAACATTTCACCTCATTTTGAAACTTTGGTGTATGTTACTATATGTTCTGTCCTCTGTGGACATGATGATGGTCCTCACTATTTTCATTTTGTAGATTAAATATTGAAAATATCTTATTAACCACTTGAAGGGTGAAGATATGTACACCCATTAGGAAAAAAAACATCATGCTTATGCCACATTGTGAACCTGTTCAGGGACCCAAGAAACCAGGACCAACTGAGTGGGCACATCACTCAGAGGAGATCGACTCAAGAGTGTGTAGATAATGGGACTGAAGCAAAGGGCTTATAATGTTAGGGATCCTTTAAGTTGCACATGCCAGAAAGCACAACTTAAGCGAGCTTAATCAAAAAGGATATTAACACATATAACTTAAAAGTCCAAGAAGTGTACTTGCTTTAGGCACTGTTAAGTCTTCATGACCAACAATGTTGCCAGGATTTTCCTTTTCCCTTTTCTTTCCACATGGTAAGCAAACAGCCCCTATCTAAGGAAGAGTCACATTTATTTGTTTAGAAAATTACCAGGTTGAAAGAGTTTTGTTTTTATTTTTGTTTTCCTTCCAGCTCTGGTAGAAAACTCCAGGTGAGGACATGGTTTAAGTCACATGACCATGCTTAATCCAATCACTATAACAAAGAGATATGGGCCAATTTTCCAGGCATGGTTCTTATGTCTGCTTTATGTTGAAGCTGAGAGGAGAATTAAGGTCAGCTCCATCAAAACAAAATAGAATAGGAATAGTCTCTTACCAGAGGAATGGGAAAAGGTGTTGAGTGTGTAAGCAGGATGTTTCCTGTAAGAAATGTAGAAGGATAGTGGTCCCTGAATGAAGGCTATATTTGGGAGAATCCAATTTTAAAAGTGAGATCAAAAAGTATGTGCCAAATTCAAGTATCAAATTTAAAAATAAAATATGTGATTGTATTTTTGAGAAAAATTCATTCAGCTGCCCTTTATTGAAATCCTTCTGAATTCCAGGCAATGACTTAAGAGCTGGAGACACAAACAAAACAGGTCAAGTCCTTACCTTCATGAAGCTTATATTATAAGGATGGAAGACAGATACATAAAAAGATAAGGCTTATCTCTATTTGAAGTACTTTCATTGGAAAAGGTGAGATAAAATGTTGAGTGGGCTGGGCAGGTAAGACTTCAATGAGAAGGTAGTATTTAAGGAACAACCTCAAAATGCCATGTGAATATTGGAAGAAAAACTTTCCCAGGAGAGAGAACAGCAAGTGCAAACGTGAGAGGAAGTGATGGTGGCGCAATGGTGCATCAGGAGTAGACTAAATGAGGACAGTGAGAAAACCACAGTGGCTGGATCTCTCAGTTGTCATGTATGGATGAATGAAATGTATCAGATTCACATGGAAATGATTTCTCCAAGTTCATCATCAGGTGTGATATGCGAGAGTTCTGAACTTCCAGCAAAAGTCTTTTCCCAAGGGGCATGAGTTGTATCTTGGCACTCCTCTGGGAATTTGTAAACTCAAAGGAAGGCAAAAGGGGAGAGATTGCTAGGCAGGAATTCGTTTTTATTTATTCATTTGTTCATTCATGCATTTGTTCATATATATGCCTGCTGTTTTCAGATGCTCTCAGGTAAATAGATTACAAAACTATACAGGACAAAATTCTCATGCTTAAGCACTTTAAAGTCTAGCAGGAGAAATCTAAGTAGACAGGGTCAACTACATCAGGGAGGATTTATAAGTCTAGGCTCACAGGGTGATCCAGAGGCAGGTCAAAAGGCAGCAGCACTGCCAAACCCTTTTGGTGCTAAGGCAGAGGCTGCTGAGCCCTCCCTGAGTAGAGGAGATGGCTACAGACTTCACTGAATCTTCCCAGTCTTGAAGCTGGGACCAGGTGCTGTCTCCCTCATGCTGCATCTCCATGTTTGTCCTTGCTTAATGAACCCCCAACTCTAGTACCACCATGTTGCCGTCCGCAGCAACAATCCCACGGGAAGGAATCGGAGGCGGACTGGGAATGAACTACTTCTATTATCTTTTTCTGGGCTGCTTTCTTGCTTGCTTGCTTGTTCACTAGTTCATAGAGGAAGAGAGGCTTGCTTGCTTTTAGAGGTCCTACGCTTTCAGAGAGGCTACGCTTATCAGAGAGGCTACGCTTTCAGAGGAACTATTTCTTAGAGGTCTGCTGCTGCTTCTTAGAGGTGTGTCCTGCATCCTGCTTCCTAAAGGTGTGTGCTAGAGGTGTGTCCTAGAGGTGTATGCTATCAGAGGTGCTTCTTAGTGGTGCGTCCCACATACTGTGTCCTTCATTCTACAATCTAGAGGTGTGTTCTTAGTCCTCCGAAGTGAAAAGAATGTCTTATATACACTAAAGCAGCCAATCTGCTTAGAATTAGTAGCACGATTGGAGTATGCACCATGGTACCAATCGAGAAAGAATGAGGAACATCTGTTGACCACTAGTGCAGAAGAGACATTAACCAATCAGGCAAAAGGTCATGAGAGATCACGCCATGTTAACACTAATTATGTGCCACCTCTTGGCCCAACGCCAGCCACCATCTTAGAGCTGTTTAAACATGTCTCTACACCACCAGACCAAAAGACTCCCTTTCTCCTTAATTTCCTTACTAAAGAAAGAAGAGGAAAGGAATAGGGGAAAGTAGACAAAGAGAGAAAGACAAAAATGTTCCTCCTTTTGTTCCCATTCTGACTGTTAAAGATAATTTAAAGTATTATTCTTCCTCATATGCTTTTCTTTTGATTATTATTTAGAGAGAGAGAGACAGAAAGACACACAGACATCTATTTATTCCTCAGAATAAAATGAAATATTCATCTTCTTCTGATCTACAACTTAAATATAAATTCACTCTCATGGTGAGATAATGAGTACTTAGTTTCCACAATACCTACTAATCTTCAGATTTATAACAGGCCCTAGTTAATCAACTTCTTCAGAAACTTGATTCTTCAAGTGACCAAGGTCAGTTTCAGAACCAAGTTCTTCCAACACAAATGCAACCCTGAGGAGTGGTAAGTGACTACCAGTCATCACAAATTGGTGGTTTGGTTTGGTATGCCTGTGTTATTCTTGTTTTTAATTTATTGTTAGAATGTTTAGGAAGAACTTATTCTTCATGTCTCCACAGTCCAAACCAGTTTCTAACCACTCATGTTGTCTCCATTCAGTTGTTTCATTGTCTCTACAGTCTTAGTTTAGGCTGTGTTAAAGTATCACATAGGCTAAACAGTTTATAGATGATAGAAATATATTTCTTTTTTTTTTAATTAGTGCTTTATAGTTATACATAACATTGGGGTTCATTTTAACATGATTATATGAGCCTGAAATATAATTTGCTTCAATTCAATCCCCAGTACATCTCCCTTCTCTTTTTTCCCTCCCTCCCCTTCTCTCTTTTCCCTCCCTCCCCCTGTTCGCTTTCCTATACTCTACTCATCCTGGTTCTATTTATTTACAGGCTTTTGTTTAGTTGTTTGTTTCTTTGTTACTGGGGATTGAACCCAGAGATGCTCAAACACTGAGTCACATCCCTAGCCCTTTTTATTTTGTATTTTGCTTAGGGTCTCACTAAATTGCTGAGGCTGGTCTTTAATTTGCAATCCTACTACCTCAGCATCCTGAGTCTCTGGGATTATAGGCATGTACCACCATACCCAGCTTATTTACAGTTTTTTTTTTTAATTAGTGCATTTTATAAATATATATATATATATATACACATATATATATATATATACACACATAGGTGTGTGTATACATATACATATGTGTGTGTGAAATTTACTGTGGTATTCATATGTGCATATAGGATAGTCTGATTAGTTTCATTCCACCATTCCTCCATTTTCCCATTGTTTTAATCAGATTTTCACTGCTGTGATCAAAATACCTGACAAGAACAATTTTGGAGGAGAAAAAGTTGATTTGCAGCTCACAGTTTCAGAGGTCTTAGTCCATAGACAACCAAGTCCATTTCTCTGGGAATGAGGTGAGGTAGAACATCATGGCAGAAGGGCATGGAGTAGGGAAGGCAGCTCAGAAACATAAGAATTGGGAAGCAGAGAGAGGACTGTGCTCACTAGGTACAAAATATATACCCCAAAGGCCTGCCCTCAGTGACCCAGCTCCTCCAGGTATACCCTATGTGTCTACAGTTACCACTGAGTTAATCTCTATCAGGAGATTAATGATCTGATTAAGGTTCCCGACCAAATGATTTCACCTCTAAACTTTCTTTCATTGTTTCACACATGAGTTTTTGAGGAGTATCTCATATCTCAATCATAATAAACCCATCCCTCCTCCCTGTCTCTCAATCCCCTTTTTAAGTTTACTGATCTCTCTTCTATTTTCATGAGATACCCACCCTCTCCACAAGCCCACTTATTTCCCCCTCTCTTCGGTCTAGCTTCCACAGCTAAGGGAAAACATTTGACCCTTGACTTTCTGGATTTGACTTAGCATGATGCTCTCTACATGGTCATTTGCCAGATGCCATAATTTCGTTGTTCTCTATGTGTGTGTGTGTGTGTGTGTGTGTGTGTGTGTGTGTGTGTGTTTTCTTTATTTATTCATCTGTTTTTGGGCATCTAGACTGGTTCCATAACTTGTCTATTGTGAATTGTACTTCTGTAAACATCAATGTGACTATATCCTTATAGTATGTTTAATTTAGATATTTTGGATATATTCCAAGGAATGGGATAGCTGGAACTGGGTCATATGGTGGTTCCATTCCTAGCATGTTTGAGGAATTTCCCTACTGCTTTCCAGAGCCAAAAACATACACTGGGGAAAAGAGAGCCTTTTAAACAAACGGTACTGGGAGAACCGGATATCAATATGTAGAAGAAAGAAATTGTATCTTTCACACTGCTCAAAAGTCAACTCAAAGTGGATCAAAGACCTAGAAATAAGACCAGAAACTATGCAACTTCTAGAAGAAAATGTAAGCTCAACATTCTAACATATTAGCACAGACACCCACTTCCTTATCAAGATTCCTATAGCACAAGAAATAAAGCTAAGAGTCAATAAGTGGAACAGCATTACATTGAAAAGCTTCTGCACAGCCAATGAAACAATTGCATGAAGACAGAATCTATAGAATGGAAGATCTTTGCCAACTGCTGCTCAGACAGAGAATTAATATCCAGAATATATAAAGGACTCTAAAAATTTAAAACCAAAAAACCTAAATAATAAATGGGCAAAAGAACTAAACAGATTTCTCAAAGAAAAAATACAAATAACCAGCAAATATATGAAAAAAGTTTCCACATCTCTAGCAATCAGGGAAACACAAATCAGAATACATTGAGATCTTATCTCAATCCTGTCAGAATAGCAATTATTCAAGAATATAAATAATAATACATGCTGGTGAGGAAATGGGGGAAAGGTGCATTCAAACAATGTTGATAGGACTGCAAATTAGTATGGAAATATATTTTATACAGTTCTGAAGCCTGGAAGTCTGCCATCTGTGTGCCAGCATGGTCAGGTTCTGGTGAAGGTTTTCTTCCAGGTTTCATTATCTACCTCCGACTTCTGACATGGCAGGAAGAGGGGTAGGAGGCACTTCTCCTCTTTTAACAGGGCACTAATCCAATCACAAAGCCTCCACCCTCATGATCTGATTGCCTTCCTAAGGCCTCACCTCCCAATACCATCATTTTGGTATTAGGCATCACCATATGAATTATGAGGGGACAAACATTCATTCCATACCAATATCTTCTCTAGAGAGCAGGGAAACTTCTTAAAGTCATCCTATGAACTTTCTAGGAATATTGGAAACTTAATTCCCAGATCCTGATATCCTCATCCACCCTCAAGTTTTATAATTCCTAGGTATCACCAAGACCTCACATAATCACAGTGGCCTAAAAACCATCAAAATATGTTCATCTGACATATTAGCTATTTATCCCTATCACAAAATAGGCTACTATGAAGTAAAGAAAGGTTTATTTAGATCACAGTTTGGGGGGCTGAAAGTTCAAATGACATAGTGCCGATCTATAGCATGGGGCTTTGGACTGCATCACCTCATGGTGCAGATAGCAATGAGAGAAGCACATGTGGGAGTGACAAGTGACCACAGCTCTAACAAGGAGCAGAGAACTGGAACAGGCCAGGCTTGGGACCAGTAGAGAACTACCATGGGAACTGCCTTACACTCCCAGTGAACTTAAAGACCTTTCACTAGACCCAACCTTTCAACACCACCCTGGAGAACAAGCCTTTAAGCACAGTGGACACTAAGGGAACACTCAAACCATATCAAAACCATGACATCTGGAAACCAATGATTCTAGCAATTCTTTCACAAGCAACTGGATCAGGACTAAGGTGAAGCAAGAGAAACACTTAGCTCAAGTGCAAAATTTAAGGTTATACCAAAGAAGTTAGTAATCAAGATAGCATTTGAATGCTATATTTTCAAATTTGAAATTAATGCATGAAGACCTATTAAAAATCTTTTTAAATGAAAATCAACTGCTGTTTTTTTTTTCCCCCTACCTTATTGTGCAATAGGACCAGTTCTTTCTAATCAGTCCCCATTTCCTGGGCCTGGCAAGGTAATGCAGCCACCCTGTGTCCATCAGCTGGTAGATTTGTGGGAGTTGACAGTGGCATGTCAATAGATTGAGCAACACAAGTTTTAATATATAGTCTTGCTTTTGAATGTAGAGTTTTTATAACTTTCCCACTTGGTTCAAAATATGGGGTAATACTTTGATCAATATATGTTGGGTTACACAGTTTTCTTTTGTCTCAGGCTTCAATAGGGCTCAGCATGGCACTGGGAAACAGCAATGGCAACCAGGAATTTTAAAATCCTCTTTCTCTGATATGGCAAGCTGTATGAAAAATCTTTAAAGCATCTGCCCTTTGACGCAATTTTTCCATTTTTTTATGGGTTTGGTTAAATAAATTCTCTTACAAACACATTATAAAACAGTGAAGTTATTAAACTGCATTGTTGTAAATGTGTATTTATCTTCATAACATTCCTGCAATTTGCTGTTGAATGTCTAAAGCAGTTTACAAAATATGTACAACATGAACCAATTTTTGTCTGAAATATATACAATATTGTCTAAAATATTTAAACAGATGTCTACATACACATATGAATATAGATAAATAAGAGGATGATATATGGCAAGGGATAAAGATAAGCAGGTTGACTATATGAGGCTACCTCTCTAAATGTTCTCTCTTAATTTTCGGTGGTAAGATTTTTTTTTTTTCCTTTTTTATTTGGTGCTGGGGATTGAACCCAGAGCCTTGTGCTTACAAGGCAAGCACTCTACTGACTGAGCTATCTCCCCAGCCCAAGATGTATTATTTTTATCTTTTTTCTTATTTATAATTTTTACCTTTCTACAACAAAATAGCATTATTTGAGTGATTAAACAATAGGACTATTTTTAAAAATTCTTAATGTTAAGACCACGTGTTCCATTGCCTAGTCTTAGGTGATATGAGATTAAATGGCAACGTTTTTAAGTTGCCCAGGTTGTCCTTGAACTCAAAATTCTTCTGCCTCAAACTCCCTAATCTCTGTGATTATAGGCTCATGTCAAGAAGCCCACCTTCCTAATGTTCATTTGCTGCATTTAGCTAGAAAGGTCACCGACCAAGTTATTTTTATATCTAGGTAAACAGAAACTGTGTTCCCTTGACAACAGACAATGTATGTCAAGATGAAAAAAACAAAAAAAAGTTAATGGAACCTGTGGTGATCTTGATAATGTTCTGTGCAAATTCTTCATGACGTTGATTTTTCTATTGTTCCAGGCTTCCTTGCCAACTGTATGGTTGGTTTTTGTGGTGCTGCCAATATTGAGAATAATGCATTTCTGAGACCTCCAAGAATATTAACCCAGGTTATTGAGAGAAGGTGTTTACCAATCCCCCCTTGACTCCTCTTAGGAGCTGTGTATGGGAAGACACTACAAAGGAAGAACACTTGGAGCACCACACACTAACCAAGGAAAGGGCAGGACTGTCCAGAGCAGTAGGTACAAGTTTTATCCTCATTCTCTCCTGAATTCATGGCAGCAGGTTTGCTCATGAATTAAATGTTATGTAAAGAAAAGAGGAATCAGGCTGTTTTCTGGATTTCTGACCTAAACCACTGAGTAGAGGAGGATGAAAATAATTGGAGGATCAGCAAAGTGGGTATGGTAGGGTGATGGGAATAAAGAATTCTATTTTAGAAATCCCTTTATCTTCAAAGAGCCTAAAAATGTATTGCATCATGACTGAACATTTTAGATCCAGATAATGCAGCTTGGTCAAAAGAACTTGTTTCCTACAGACAAGGGCATGGTTTTGCTACCAATGGGATATTGGGTCTGATGCTCAGGGTGTGATCTTATTTCCATTCAAAAGCATCCCCTGTCTATGCTGAGGCCCTCTGTACTTGTCCTCAACCTAGTTTTATTTCTCAAAGTAATCCAGATGCAGATGTTTCAGTGTCAACAACTGACAATGTCGCAGAATTTAGAACCTTCATTTTTGTGTCTTGAGTTGTTTGTACTTTTCAGATATACCCTGCTTTTAAATGTGCTGTACATAAGTTTGAGTCACATTGTTTTGCCTCAAAGTGAACTTCCATCATTCTTGGTATGACTTCAGGATCATTATGAGCCTGTAATGTCTACTTCCCACCTTTCAAATTCTATTAAGAAACTGAGACTATACAAATCAAATAAAAATAGACACCCAAAAGTAAAAATAAAATCCCAACTCTGACACAAGATGTAAAACCACTAAATGGTGTATATTAATATATGCTTTAAAAACCCTATGCTCATGTTTTCATTATGAATGTGGATTCAGTGAGAAAAGTTTGGAATTGTGCTTTGGATAAGATGAATTTCTCCAAGTAATAGCAAGGCTGCTTTGAGGTAAAGATTTGGGAAATTAAAACATTAACATATATAACAAATAACACATATAACAATTGTTGTGTTTCTCAGGTGAACTATTTACCCTACTATTTACCTAGGTGAACTATTTACCTACTAACAGAAGGTATATATATATATATATGCAATATATATATATATGCAATTTTGAGGTAAAATAGAATTCCTTAAGCAGTAGGTTACTTGCCAGTCACATCCATGAATAGCCAACACCTTGACTCACATCTTGTGAGACGTTCTTCAGATGATGTTTGCGCCTCAAACGCTTGCTCCAAGGATTCCCATGGAAATCATACCAACTCAGAATGAAGTCACACTCTTGTTTTAATATATGGTATTGATGCTTCCTGACACTGTTCTTTATAGTGGCTTCTCCCAATGAAAACTTCACTTAATGTTGGTGACCAAGACCTTGACCCAGAGAAGACTCATACCTCAGAGGGCATCAGCTTTCTTTGAATTATTAAGTAGGTTCCACAGAGCTGATCAGAGATAACAAACTATAAGTTTTACCTCCTGAGATGAATTATTTTCACTATAGTTGTGATTTTGAGGACTTTTCTTTCGTTTGGTTATCTCTTCCCTTCTTAGAAATTTTAAGCACATGTGAGTGTAGGAAGCCGAAGGGAAAGATTTGGCCATTTATGTCCATGGGAGGAGACCAGGGCCAGGGCAGATCATGACCTCATGAATTCGTACCAGGATAGAATTAGGAAATTAGGGAGGAGTGAACAACGTGGATTCTTCTGGATTTAGAGACACTGTTGTGTTTCTCAGGTGAACTATTTACCTACTAACAGAAGGTATTTAGACAATTGGAAAGGGAAGGAAATTTGAAAAGGACTAACAATGGACGTACTTCAGGTACTCTTTTCTTTATGGACCTCCACCATCAGCAGGTGCAATGATTATGACTAGTCAAGAATTTGACACATGCCTGGCATGGGTTATAACTCCAATAAAAATTCATGTACTGAAGAAGGTAGAACAGACTGGCTCAATATTTGAGTGAAAACAAATCATATAAACCAAAACCTGGAATAGCCTTTCATTGGATAAGCCAAACTCCTTCTGAATCCTGAAAATATTCTGCAGTTCCTTTACAAAAAGCAAGTCTTAGTGCCTGTCATGGACTGAAGTTCCTCAACACCTCCCATAAATTCATATGTTGATATTCTTCTCCCTTGTACCTTATAATGTAACCTTATTTACAGGTAGGGTCTCACAGAGGTAATGAAGCAAAAGTGAGGACATGAGAGTGGGTCCTAATCCAATATAATTGGCATCCTTAGATAAAGGGGAAATTTGAACCCAAAGACAGGCCTAGAGAGAAGGTGCAAAGTGACACAGAAAGAAGATAGAAATCTATAAACTGTGAATAGAGGACTACAACTCATCATTTCCTTACCACCCTCAGAAGGAATCAACACGGCCAACAACTTGACTTGAGACTTTCAGTCTTCAGTTCTCCGAGATAATCAATACCTGCTGTTAAAGTCACCCAGTCTGTGGTACTTGTTATAGCAGCCTTAGCAAGCTATTGCAGCACACAACTATTTCATCCAGGCCTGGAGTCAATGGTACTAACCAAAACCAGGGTTTCATTTGTGTTTTCCTTATCAGGGCTGATGGGGTCAGGTAAAGATGCCAGGGAAAGATGAAATGTAAGATCCCAATGTACCAAGGCAACTAAGGGAGATGGAACAGAAACACAGAGTCACTGGAGTTTGATTACTCTCATGATTTATTAATATTCAGATTGAAAAAGGAGCCTTAGAGCCGCAAGTTACGCTAATTGGCACATTTGCTTTATTTATTTATTTTTAAAACAAACTGGGTTTTTGAATTTTTTTCCTTTTTGTTCATTCCATCACATTGAAAAGGAGGAAAACAAAAATGGTTTTGAATTCACTCAATATTTTGGACTCCTCAGATGAACGGAACATTGCACACACACTTGGAACAGAGAGAGAAAGTGGACTCCCACAGGGCCACACGCACCAGATCAAAAAACTGGGATACAGTGCAAGAATTTCCCAAAATGATTGGATCATCATTACCAAAAACTCGCCATAACAACACCAAGAAACAAAAATGTTTAAGCCACACTGTTTGACTTGGGATCTTTCCTGCTTTTTTTTTTTTTTTTTTTTTTTAATGTTTGCCACACAGAGAGAAAGAGGGCTAGTGGGTGGGAGAGGACAGACTCACAGACGTGAGCAGGACAGGAGGGGAAACTTCAGAGTGGAGTTGAGAGAGGGCAGGAGAGACAGGGCTCAGGAGAGGGGAGGGTGGGGACGTGGAAAGCCATTTCTTAAAGTTCAGGCATGTTCCTGGTCAGCCTCACGTTCTTCTTCTTTACCCTCATCCTGCCGGGCACTTTCCTTAGGTTTGGTTTCATCTACAGCTTCTGAGGAAGAAAGCAAGATGGGGTGAGAGAGAGAGAGAAAAAAAAAAGAAGAATTAGTATTTTGTCTCATCTCATTGTAAAATGGCACAGTGCATTTTTTTTTTTCATTTTTTGAAATTTTGTGTTGTTTTTTTAGTTATACACGACAGTAGAGTATAAACATTTTGACATCTTTATTCAAACATGGAGTACATCTTATTCAAATTAGGATCCCAGTCTTGTGGATGTACACGATGTTGAGATTCACTGTGGTATATTCATATATGTACATAGGAAGAGTTATGTCAAATTCATTCCACTGTCTTTCCTAAACCATTATATAAGAACTTTAGGATTAAAAGAGATCATAGTTTTCCCAGTAATACAATTTCCAAGTTCAGAAGAGTTTACCTCTAGGAAGTTCTTCAGTGGCACATACAGAAGAGCTCAGGAACAAGAAGCATAATTTTAGGGACAAGTGGACCACTCAGAAGAAATTACTGTGGTCTTTCACCTCTCTGCCTTGCAAAGAAAGTATCAACATGTGATATTCACGTGGGGAATAAAAAACAGTCTTGTTTTCTTGTTCCATAAGTGTCAGAGAGTGGTGATAGATAATTTACACGGAGCACTAAGAATTCATCCTAACTCTCTTGCCCCTTGTATCTAGTACTATAATGACCCAAAAATAAAATACTTGGATTTCCAGCTTCTGTTGGAGCTATGGGTAACCAACAGCAGTGCTGGTCACATAGAGATAAAAGTCCCTGGATTGGACTGAGTTGGTTTTTGCCCTTTGCATTCTCTTAGAACGATGGAAGCATCAAAAAACATATCCGGGAGTGTAGTAACTATGCTATAACCACAAAGACAAAATTCAATACACTAAATATGATGGAACCAAAGAAAAAATTCATCACTAGATGACCGAATCATTCCTGGACATCTTTGCCTTGGGCTTCTTATTGAGTGAGATAACTAATTAACCTCTTTAAAGCACCATAGTAGTTTTTAGTTTCTTGCAACCAAGCACATTTGGAATGAATACTCTTATTCATAAGACATATATTACCTTGATTAACATGTAGGATGTTGAGTTTTTTTGAAGTTGTGATTTCTTTTCCCTAAAGATTTCCCTATAGAACGCAGTTGATTTTATGCTACAAGATAGTTTACTTATGTCAGCCTATCTAAAGAGGGTTCATTTGTCCATCACCTGTTTTACCAAACAATAACACGCTCCTCCCAGCCAAAACCACTCCTAGGTTCTATGATTTGCCAGGAGGACTCACAGTACTCAGCAAACAGTTCTATTTGTGGCTATAATTGATTACAGTGAAAGGACACAAAGTAAAATAAGCAAAGGGAAAAATTACCTGGGGCAAAGATTGGAGGAAACCAGAAAGAAGCAATTTTCCAAGAGTCTTGTCCTGTAGAGTTCTAAGGAAACACTTAAATCTCCCAGCAAAGAATTTTGACAACACAGGTAAGATGTTATCTACCAGAGAAGCTCCCTTAAGGCTGCAAGTCCAGAATTTTTACTGGGAGTTGGTCATGTAGGGACCCTCTACTTAATATACCAAATCCAAAATCTCAGAAGGAGAAAAAATATTCAGCATAAATCATATTGCAGGCTAAATGATTTCAGGCTCAGGGACCCATCCTTATCAATTAGGGAATTGTGAGAAGCCCTTCAAAACCGTTTGTGGATGCCAGTCATGGATCAATTTTATGAGCAAGACTTTCAATCCCAGACCTGACATGTCAACATTTTTCCGCATACTTCCTCACAGTGGGAATATCTGTGTCCTTCAAAATGAAGCTGTTGCTATTATTTTTTTCTCCCTTTTTATGTGTACTAGCTGCAAATTTTTCTTAGAAAGATAAACTGGAGTCAATGGAATCTTGTTAGGCTAACAAGTTTGTATTTAATTGAAGATAATGGATGGTCTTTGAAAACTCATTGAAACTTGTGTCTGGTTTCCTCCAATCTTTACCCCAGGCAACTTTTCCCTTCACTTCTGCTTCGTGTCTTCTCACTGTAATCAATTATAGCCAACTGAACAAAGAAGTATAATACAGATATGCTTAAAGATTAAGCTAGGAATACCAAATAAAATGTATTTGGGAGATAATGTTATGATTACAGAAATGGGGCCCAGTAGAGGACTTCATAAAAAATGTTTTACTCTCCAAATCAGTCAGCTACATGGTTATATTCAGATGAAGTTGAAAATGTATATTCAAATAAAACCACCACTGTTAAATACATTTTTGGAACCCCTTTAGAATACTCATCTTAATAATCTTTTAAATATCTTCAACAGAAGAAAATGCTACTTTCTTGAAATTATATTTAGTTTCTAGACTCAAACCAGGCTGGTCTGGTCCAGTAAAAAATGTAAGAAGCTATGACAGGTAATTTCACCTTACAGTGATTCATTTTCCACTAAAGTCTGGTTTATCTTATAGGGTTCATAATTCACTCTGAGCTATCATCCAAACGTAGCTATTCTGGTGATGATACCTACTATTACTTGTAACATTCTTTTTTTAAAGTCTGTAGTTTTCCAAATTAACAATTACTAACTCTTGAACAACAGAGTGCCAATACAAGTTCTATGATAAAACTAAATCCTTTCTAAACATCATACTATCTATGTATCCTCAGGGATCATAGAACTTTGGTGTACTAATCAATCATATATTTTCTGCTAGGAGCTTCCAGATTTCTTTTGGTGAGGTCCTTCTCTAACAATCTGAAATTCTTTCAGAGAATTCATGTTCTGCCTCTGCCCTACCCAAAACTTTGGACACTACAAGTATTCCCAAGGTAGTTTAATATCCTTATCAGTTCCAAGAAACATTTTAGTACACTTTTCAATCCCAAAGAGGAATATAATATTGAATTAAATTGCCTGAAATGTATAGAATAATCAGTTGTGGGAGCAGGAGAAGACATCACATCTCTCTGACTGAAACGAAAACTTGGGAACCATTTTGTATGATTTGAGGGAAAATTAGGAAACTCAAGAATTTAGGGAAAGTGCATTGGGTGTGTATTTTTGGAATAAGAAGGAAGAAAACCCAAAAGGGAGAAACAAAAGAGCAGAGATTCAGATAATTCTGAGATGCAGCCATGCTTTTATCCTTGTTCAAATGGAATCAGTCAAATACTTCCAAATGTCCTCAACTTTCCCTTTTAGCCTTTGTCCTAGGTCTAGGATAAAGGTAAAATTTGGTAAAAATCTGTTCATTATGACAGAAAGTCATGGCTGTCTGTTCCCTATTAAAAGATCTTCAATAGCTACATATGCTTTCCCTTGAATGCTTCAAAGTGTTTTTCATATTGTTATTTGTCTATTTGTTCAATTAGTCGTTGGTCACCTGTCACATGCAAGGCATTCTTCTCTGTGTGGAGGATAAGCAGTAGGAAAGAGTAGGAAGTAAGCCTGTTCTCACTGAGACCTTTCATAATATATCTTTAACAGATAATAAAATTCATAATCATGAAGTGTTGTCAGTGAAAGGGCCCTTTAAAATCATCCACTCACTAAACCATAAACTCTGTAAAGCAACAACATTATCTACTTTTGTTCGACTTTGAATCCCCAGTGTGCAGACAGACTTAATACAGGGAAAAGCCTCAATAAATATTTGTTAACAGATAGAATACATATCCTCACTTTATAGATGAGGAAATTAAAGTCCAGATACATAAATCATTTGGTTTGCTCAGGGCTCAGCCAGAACTAACACTCAGATCTTCTACTTGTCCAGGTAGCAGGTATACAAATTCAAGCAGCAGGGGTCAAGCAAACCTATTTTAGCACTTCAGCACCCAGATGCGAAACAATTAGAATCTATGAGCTTTTAGTAACATATAAAACTTCTGAGATTTAAAAAAAAAAAAAATGTTGGTTCTAAATTATAAAAACCATAAAATTAAAATCAGTTTTATTAGATGATTAAAAGAGGAAATGTCAATCATTCATCTGAAACTCAATTCAGCTGAACCCATAACTATATATACATTTTATTTTGTATGAGTTGAGAGCAATTTTTTTTTATTTGATAATACTGAACATTAGACAGAGGGGTCATCTTTGTTTTAGATGAAGGACTGACTAGCTGGCAAAAATAAAATGGGTTAAGTCAATGGGTTCAGTGAAATTTTTATAGGCCACCAAGAATTTATGGAGAGAAGAACAAAACACACAAAGTACCAATCTATCGCAACCACAAAAGTGAGGTCAGCTAAGAGCCCATAATGATGTTTGAGGGGGAAAAAAAAACTTACATACAAATGAAGGAAACAACAGTTAGATGTGGGCTTATACTTATTCCAGCTACATCTACTTCGATGGGAAACTAAATATGAGTTTGGGAAAGGTTTTAAACTCAGACAAAGGAGAAATTGTTATAAATGAAACCCGAGTTATTTATGTATAGATTCATTTCGGTTTAAATGCAGGAGAAAACTTCTCCATGGTACTAACTTGTTTCTTCTTTCATTGATATCAGCCCTGAACAAGTCATTATAGATAATAAATCATATTGGCCATATAGTTGTATGTCTACATTTGTGTGTGTACAGGGGTTTGGAGGTACTGGCATTGAATCCAGGAACACTCTACTACTGAGTTACACCCCCAGTCCTTTTATTTAGTTTTTATTTTGAGATAGGGTCTCACTAAGTTGCCCAGGCTGATCTTGAACTTGTGATTCTCCTACCTCAGCCTCCCAAATATCTGAGATTACAGGTGCACACGACTATACCTGGCCTTATTTCTATATTTTCTAACCTGTCCATTCAGCAACCTCAATGCCTGGAAAGAACTGTAAACAATGACATTCCTGACCTTTGTATATAACTAGAGCTAATAGTTTAAAGCTCTAACAATGTGCTCTGAACAGTTCTAAGTATACTAGTGTAATTTCATTTCCTTTCATCCTCACCTAAAGGTCGGGACTTAAGGTGGTGATTAGACCATAAAAGTGGCATGCTCAGAAGAGTTCTAAATATGTTTAGATCATTCCATGTCATTTCATCCTCAAAGTTCCCTTAATCACCCTGTTTTAAAACTGGGAAAGTTGAAGCACAAGGATATTACATAATTTACCTAAGGTCACACTGATAGTAAGTGGCAGCAATTCCAACCTAGGACAGAGTCATGCAGACAGGTTCTGCTTTAAATTGCTTTCCCTGCTTTTATCTCAGTCCAATAAGGATGGATGGACTCAGAGTGGGAACTAGGGTAGGGAATCCACAGGCACAAAGGCCTGGAGCCTAGTTTAAAACATTGATCATATTAAAAACAGTTCAAAATGGAGGGAAGATCCCTGATTAGTATTTCATAATATGAAATCTGGTCTTGGCACTTTCTGGCACTAATTGCATAATTTGCAAATGTTAGAGATGGGTTAATATGTAATCTTCAGTATTTTGTGCAAAAACTTTGATCATCATGGTGAGTGTCAAAGACAGATGAATGTCTGAAGCCAGCTGTCACTCCAATTACGGAGATCCAATTAGAGTAAATAACCACATTCCTCATCTAGAGGATCAACCTCCCTCTGTGACAGTTATTACTTAAGAGGCTGTAGAAGCTAAAAGACTGAAGTGAGACTTTCAGTGCCAAGGGAGAGTGAACAAGGGAGCGGGAGAAACCAAGCCTGAAGCTGGCAAATGAGTAAGACCTGGAGTTGCTGCTGTAACTGCAAACAATTCAGCAAGCCCATGAGTAGACTGAACTTCTTTATTCAGGTTAGCTCTGAATAGTACTTTTACTTATATTAAACATGAAAACCTAATATTGTCATTTTGGCTAAGACATTACAGAGAAAGCAAGATTAAGTAAATTAGTGTTATGGTCTGAATGTTTTTGTCCCTTCAAAATTCATATGTGGAAATTCTAATCCCCAAGGTGATCGTATTAAGAGGTGGGGCCTTTAGGAGATGATTAGATTACAAGGGTGGAGCATCCATGTCTAGGATTAGTGTCTTATAAAAGAGACCACAGAGAGATGGATAGTTCTGTCCTCCATGTGAGGACACAGGGGGAAGAATCCATCATGAGACGCTAGGCCTTCACCCAACAAACTGAATCAGCTGCCATCTTGACCTTGGACTTCCCAGTCTCCAGAACCATAACGAATATATTTCTATTGTTCAAAAGCCATCCAGTTTACAGGATTTTGTTACAGCATCCAGGCTATGACACACAAACAATATGTACAAATATGTACACACATATATGCCATGTGACCAGTGAGAGTCATTACTGTTACGGAGCTAACTATGGCCTTCCCCCAAATCAGTCTTCACCAGGACAAAGTCAGTCCTCCAAAATCTAGTTCTATTACAAGACACAATGTATCCAAAGCAGAAAGCGCTTATGTGTTTTAGTAGTTTGCACTGAAAAGAAAAACGTTTTTTTAAGATATGAAATTGGGTAATTTTTTCAAATGAAACATGGTCATAATTTTAGGAGAAAATAACTGTATTACTGGTAGAAGTTTAAGCTATGGAGGCAAAAACTTCTTTAATCTGCCTTCCTGATGTGTAATAATTTAAATGGTATAAATATCATTTGGCCTCAAAAAAGTATATTCAGACAATTTGGATAGATGATGTCAGTGTATGACAAAAAGGTATAACCTGCCCATGTCATGACATTTTAACCCTGGCAAAACATCACTCTTCCAAGTCCAATGAACTCTTAGAAATCACCAAGTTCACTGGAAGTCCCATAAATTTTCTTGGTTATTAACTTAAAAAGGGAACACTAACATCATAGTAAAATCATGTATTTCTCATGCTCCAGAGTTGAAGGATGCTTCAAAACAGAAGAAAAACTGTGTTCACTCATTCATTTATTTATTCATCCAATGGAAAGAACTGAGCCTTACTACATGCCACATATTGTTCTACAAATTGAAAGTATAGTGGTAGTATATGAAAATATGAAACCAAAATCTTTACCTTCTTGGACTTAACATGCTAGTAGTTACTATAATGACGGCTTGATTTTTGGTGAAAGAGTAGCAAAGGAAAAAAGAGTAGCTAGGAATAAAAGAGCTCAGCCCAAAGGGGTATTATTTCTCCTGGGTCTCTTAGCTTGGATTTGCAAAGTTGAGTTTTAAATGAATCTTATATATTCTGAAAAGTGGAAAACCCTAGCAGTTTCACATTCTTGATCTACAACTACCATTCTTAAAATAAGGATGCATTAAGAAGCAAATAAAGATGCTAATTTATTTTTGTATCCATCTGCAACAGTGCAATGGCACTCTTAAAAGACAAAAGATTGGGGTGGACAATTTCACAGTGCTCCTTGAAAGGTGTATGTCACACTCACTCTCTGATTCATGCTGAAAAATATTCTGGAAGCACCTCTTGCCTTTATGCATTCCATTTATTTCCTCGAAAGGGTGAGAATGGCATGTCTATGCATTCTGTTGGGGAGCAAATACCAGGAGCATATGCAGCAGTGGCTGCTTGTGCTCAGCGAGGCAGCCTGGTTGCAGTGTTGCTGGAGGGATGGCGGTGTTCCCAGCTGCCATCGCCCACACTGAGCTCTAATGGCCCTGTTTCCTGGCTTGGGTCCAGGCCCCTCCACAGCCCTACATTACTGAAATTAGGTTGAGTGGATTTCCGAGTAAAACATTACCTCTTGGGACCTGCCCAGCTCTCCCCAGTCTTGTCAACATTGATTAAATAGAAGCTGCTATCATCCTGGGGCCATGCCCACAATACTCTACCAATCACCACGGAGATGGGGTGTTTGCTTCCTTTCCCTTTTTATTTTCATCTTTCCTGAATTTTAAGCATCATCACCTCAAAATCTTAGAGGAAAGCAATAAAAAACATTAGTTAGTTGACTCACATACAGTCCTTTCGTTACTTACATGGTCTTTCTCTTGAGCCACGTACCAGATGTCAGGCTGAAACCCAGATCATGGTCTTTGATGACCGCTGGAATCCACATTTACTCTTATCATCACTAATTTCATATTTTAAATCACATTCAAAATACTGGGCCCATAGACATAATTTTGATGTTGAGATAATAGCCCCAAAAACCCTTGTGCCTCCACTCCTTGCTTTCTGAGACTTTGGAAGAGAATAACCTTATCACTTACATCACAAAACACTTAAGATTTTCAAAGAATAACAAAAAATAATTTTAACCCAGAAGAAAACTCAGAGGATGAATGAAGGGGTCCAAGTGATACCTGAAACACTATATATATATATTTTGACTTCTCCTGTCAAATGCTTAGGATGGGGATCAAGCTAAATTACATTGTAGCCTTGAGTCTCCCATCAACTAGGCATATGAACTTAGACAGGTTCGTAATCCTTTCCTTGCTTCAGTTTTTTCATATGAAAATTATATGGATATTAAAGCCTGCCCCAACTAATTGTGGGCTATTTGGAAGTTGTAGAAAGATATTTGAAAATACTTTGTATAATTCAAATACACAGAGTGCAGTGTATTGAGATTTTAGTACAACCTCTGTGATTCAGTGTTCATTGGATTATAATCCAACCTATGGATTTGGGAAACCCACTCAACCTAATGTGAGCCATCACATTTAACATTTTCATGCCAGGAGAAAAAAGCAATTACCCAAAGGAGAAAAATCTTATTTCCCAGATAAATGATTAAGAATTTCTTAATCATTCTTTACCTCCGAATATTTCTGTAAAACCTCTGACTCAGAAACTAAGGATATAATTGAGTATTAATTAAAGAAAGATATTCTTACAGAAGCTAAGACAAAAATACAGAATTTCCATTCTACGGAACAAAGGTTAATGTTTTTATTTGAAAGAAGAGAACCACAGCTTTAAAAGTCATCCAAACAAAAGCCAAAGAAGGTAGAGGTTGACAGATAGCCTTGGAAACTTCTTAAACATTATCTATACAGAGTTTCTACCAAATTGTCAAAAATTAGCGTTCTATCTTCTTCTCCCATTTGAGACTCACAGAAAGATAAATGATTACAAATTATGTGGCTTGCCTAGTAGCCATCAACAACTTTTTGAATAAGATAAAGTAAATATATAAAATTAAATTATGTTAACTTTATTTATGTATTTATTTCAATGCTGTGGGTTGAACCCAGGGACTCAAGTAAGCTATACAAGTGCTCTACCACAGAGCTACATCCCTAGCCTATTAATTTACCATGTTTCTTACATGTTAATTTACCATGTTTCTTATGATCTTCTTCATGATCATAATGAGTAAGTCAGCTTCTAGAAGTTAAAAATCAAAACAAAAATATGGAGGTATTGTCATTCCAGCATAACAGTCGACTTATTCCCACATTCCTCTTCCTAGTTAATTTACATGCCAAGCTGGCAGTTAGATCTGGTTCTATCAAAGTGTTACTTCCGTTAGTATATGAGAGGAAAGGAATAATGTGGAATCAACAATGATAAACAATCATCACACTGGTGACAGAAATTTTGAGAAATGTCACATCAGGGATAAAAAAGTAACATTGTGATATTGAGTATCAATAATAGTGGTGGTCAGAAACAATTGAGTTTAGGAATTTTTGCTTTCATCTTTCTATGGACTATCCATATATTTTTAAATAAAGTTCAAAATCCCATCTGACAGGACAGGAACCTGTGCTCAAAATATACCACAGACTTCTACAGATTTTAGTTTCAGGAGATCTGTTTTCTCAGTCTCTGCAAATTCTCATGAGCTTGCCAATAGTTGGTTGGAAATGGTCAGTCCCACATTTGGAATATCGGTCTGTAGCATTTTGCCTTCCAATGATTTTGCAATTTCTTTTTGAAATGAGAGAGGGAATTTTAAACATGTGCACACAAATGTATGTGTACAGGCATATGTATGATCATGAGCACATTTTATAGGTTTACTTAAAAAAACCTTTCAGGTATGGTAGAAACACAGAATCCTCTGGCTTAAAAAGAATTAAGAGATATTCTAAATATCCCCAAATTTTTTGATGAGGAAGTTGAGACTACCTAATAAGCAGAATCATAAAGTATTTCTTTTGTCCTGAGGGTGCCATAAAATAAATTGCTTAGTCATGAACCAAGAAAGTTCGAAAACCTCTGTTTAAAATTAATATATAAATCAGTTGCTGAGATATGTATCTTCATATATACTTCCAAAATAAAGTAAAAATTGAGATTTGTTTAAAACTTCAGTTTATTGTTAGTCCAGTTACAATAACTGTTTATCCAGTAGCATCTCTTTTTCTCATGTTATCATGGTAAAGAATTTAGTTATTTCTGTACATGAAAAATGCTTTATGATTTGATTTGCTACCATGTATTCTTTGACAAAGGATCTAGGATGAAATAATCAAATTAGATAGTCAATTTATGTTGTTGTTTTAGAAAGCGAGGAATTTACCTACATTCAATTCTGGGGGTCAATGTAAATTCTATACACTGAAATATGTTTAACATCCAGAAGACAAGTTTACAACAAACACATTAGCAATTTCAACTCTACATCTCTCTTTTTACTTCATGAGGTCCTAAGTGAGGTCCTACCTGGGAGAAAATCTTAGCTGTATTTCTGACCTTATAAACTCAATTGTCTAACATGCCAGTAGGTAACATTAATATGAATATCTGACCATCGGTAAAATTGATGGTGAGGTCTATGAGGAATTGATAGTGCCGATTTTGCCTTTAAGAACTAACTTCAAGTCAGAGGCTCTGGGTTATAGTGCTACTTCTTCTACTTGGCTAAATTTAAATTACCTTCATTCTAGACATTTTTAGTGAATTTGCAAAAAAATAAATATTATATCAGATTTTATAAATGACCAAAAAAATCAATTCTCAATATTATCTCTTCCCTCATTTGCCATCCAAATAATCTCTGTATCTCTTCACCCTATCTCTACTTCTAGATGTCTCAGTTCTTGTGGTCAATGCTACTGGTGATCCTCTCAGATTTTTACCAGGCTGAGGCAACCATCCCCCAGCTGTAGGAGGTTTGCAACTCACATCTGCCTCCTTGGGTAGGAGAGATGAATTGAGAGTCACCTCAATGTTAGGTGTGAGAGATCATGTCCCCTCTAACTTACTTGCTTTTGAACAGAACAACCTGTATCATAGAATTCATGCTTCAGAGCTCTCTGTAGGATGAGGCAGGACTACCTACCCATCCCTTGAATGCTCCTCTTTACCTGGATTCTTCCTTTATCCTATCCTCTCTGGTTACTCCCTTAAAGGGTTCCACCAATGTATTATTTGCACAGAATTTTCACCTCAGGGCCTGATTCTAGAGATCTAGAACCAAAGATATCCCTTAAACCAAAATGAAGGTCTACAGTTGAGAGGCAGACCAGTCAGCCCATCAGTAAATCTCTGAAGTTGAATCATTTGGATTTTTGCTTATCATCCCTCATGACCCAGTTCAAATGATGTTTCCAACAACATAAAAAAAGGCAAAAATTAATCAATTCTCTTCATACAGAAATTGTATTTCTTACATTATATGCTAATTTTTCTGTTTAGTCTTCTGCGACTATGAACTAATGTTACCAAAGGAGACACTAGAATTTAAACTTCAAAAAGGCAGAGATTTTTCAAATTTGTTCACTAACAAATTCCAAGTACCTAAAACATGCCTGGGGTTGGGGATATGTGGAGGCATCTACATTACTCCCAACTCCTAATATCATGCATGTATATATATATACATATATATAAAATCTTGAAATTTTATTTATATGTCAAAAGCGCTCTTGGGATGTATATATCCCAAGGAGAAAAACTGTAGACTGTGTTACTATGACTGAAGGAAATAGCAAAAGTTAGTA
Source organism: Sciurus carolinensis (assembly GCF_902686445.1). Lineage (NCBI taxonomy): Eukaryota > Metazoa > Chordata > Mammalia > Rodentia > Sciuridae > Sciurus > Sciurus carolinensis. Next base: position 77,027,349 of record NC_062221.1, read on the forward strand.
TGAATTTCAAAATATTGAGTTAGAAAACCGAATCCCAAGATTATTCTGGTTCATGGTGATGGAAAGCATTCTCTCATAATTCTCCATTTCACTGCTAATTTTGATGTAATAACTACTAATTTTATAACATATTATTTAGATAAAAAATAAAATTAAAATAGATATCTACTCAAAGCATAACACTTTTTAGATCACAGAGGATAGTGAGCAATTAAAGGGACTGATTCTAGAGTAAGACTTTGCATTTAATTCTGACACCATGGCTTTGAATAAGTACTAAATCTCTTACTACTCATTTTCCTTAGCTATAATTGGTAGTAATAGGGGTATCTATATTATAGGGTTGTTTTGTTTTTGTTTTTGGTGCCAGGAATTGAACCCAGGGGCATTTTACCACTGAGCCACATCCCCAGACCTTTTTAGTTTTTTATTTTTAGACAGGGTCTCACTAAGTTGCTTAGGGCCTTGCTAAGTTGCTAAGGCTGGCTTTGAACTCAGCCTCCAGAGTACCTGGGATTTCAGGCGTGCACCATCATGCCTGGCTTCATGGGGTTGTTATGAGAATTAAATTTGTTGATGTAAAGTCCTAAACAATGAATGTTCAAGTAACATGATTAAATAAATGGCCAAAAGTACTGATTCTTATTATTAGTGTCTTGAAGGGAAATAACATTGATTTAATGTTTACTATGTGTCAAGCATTGTGCTAAGGAGTCTCACGTGTAGATATTCTATTTGATTTCCCTGTGTTTCTAATTTTTTATAAATACTTACCTCAAAAATTTGTAAATAATGAAGAAAAAAATGAACATTAATGATGGGGAAAAAAACTCCAAAAACGAACACAGTACACCACTTCCCTGCTCACATGCATGCCTAGTAAACTAATGTTAAAGTTCTCCCTCTTCCCCAGTAGTTTGTGCTTATTCTAACTTAGCCCACAGGGGGGAAAAAAAAGAGAGAGAAACTCTCCCAAATATCCTGATAAAAAGAGAGTAGAGTCTGTGACTTACGAAGGTTTTGCTTATAGAGTGAAAAAAAGAAAAAAGGAAAAAAAAACAAAAAAGCCCTTTGGAAAAGGCTAGAACATGAAGTCACTGGCCAAACTTTAAGGGTAGCAAAAAAGAAAAGTCAGCACTCCTGTGATACAAGAATCAAGGCTACTAAAGAGTAATGTGAAAAAGGCAAAGGCTCTTCTTCTGTTACTGCCTCCGCTTAAGGACAGAACAATCTTATTTCACACCCAAACAACAGCAGCCAGTTGATTTCAAAAGGAAATAACCTTATCCCTTGGCTTAGCTCCATTTGTAGAAAATTATGCTTACCATACCAAATGCAAGAGCCAAGTCACCGCCTACCCCCAGCTGTGTAGTAAATCTTGCATCCACTCAGTAAGCAAGTTATACAGGGAATGGCAATTCTCCAGGCTTAAGATATCATAACCAATTTTTAGAAAAATTCCTTTATTTGATCATAATCACAGAATTCTTCATTTGAAAAAGACTAAGACTTCTTGTTAATAGTCCCCTAAATTAAAAAAAAAAAAAAATACAGTGAGATTGTTCAGCTTCTTATGGGGAAGATTTTTTCATTTCCAGGAAGTCTTGTAGTCATCTGGAGATGGGAGATGTCAAGGGAGAAATCCCTGGGGAAGACAGCTCTGATAAGGTTTTTCTCTCTACTTACATACGATACTCGCTCATTTATGGGTCTTCTCATGAAGGAATCCCAAGAGACTATGAAGAATAGAGACAGGATAAGACAGGGAAATAACTGTCCTCTTTAAAGATTTCTGGGAAAGATATGTCATACTTCTTTTGGAATCTTTTTTCAGACATGATTGAAGTTAGCATCTCACTCTCTTACCTAACTTCCAAAAGAATGTTCTATAGATCTATAGCTCCATTTAGGGGGACGTTAATAGTTTCTAAAATCTCAGATACACTTATTTTATCCTTATTATTTAGTTTCATACTTAGGAGTAGAAAAATTAAATGGGCTAATCATGTTTTCTGGTTATTTTTCATTGAACCTACTCTCTTACTTTTCTTTCTCAGAATTTTTTGCATTTGTTGAAGTAGTTTATTTAGGCATTGTGCCATTTCAGAGTCACCCTTGACCTATCTAGTGACCATTTATAAAAGTGTTAATGTAGAAATTCAAATCTGTATGACTTTGAGAACATTATAGTTATGATAATTTACTTTTACATATTCAGGTAATCATTTGTATTGTTTTAATATACATTGAGTTAATATGCCTTATTGCAAAGCTGATAATTCCAATATTTATCTTTAGGAGCAAAAGTAAATGTGAGTTTGTTAAATCCTACAATTTAATATTGGATTAAATCATTTTATTATCTGATTCAAGGTTAAAAATCAGAAAACAAAGCTAGACATAACTCTAACTCTACAAAACTGTATTTTTAGGTTACTTGAGAATATCTATTGTCTGGATAACATTTAAATTTTTTAAATAAAAACTGCATTCATGAGTCATATTCTACTTGTGCCTTGCCATGCCTAGCCATGATGTGTTTGGGTAGAACTTGAGATTAGGCAGACAATTATTTATCTTTGTTGTTTAATTTTCCCTTATGGCTTTTTCTACACAACACAAAGAAAACCAGAGACTTGGCAGTTGTCTTGCTAATTTTATCAATGCAAATGGCTAAACTACATAATTCAGGACAAAAATCCTAAATCTGTATACATTGTCACAGACTTGGCTTGTAATTGTTCATAAAATTACATAAAATTGTTCCTGTAATTAGTAGAAGCTGAAGGAGCCCTTTTCGATTATCTCTGATCTCAGCCCTTCATTCCCCATGAGAAAAACTGAAGACAGAACATTCCTGTGACTTGTCCAAAGTCACACAGCAAATTGGAATTCAGCAATATTTCCATAAGATCAGATTGCCTTTCACAGCCTTTGGAGATGAATGGATTCCCCTGACTTTAACTTGGATCTCTCCCCAGCAGTCCTAAGTATATTGCATGACTCTACTCCCTCTTTCATTTCTGACCCTTCCTCCCTCCTTTCATTCTGATTTTTCTTTGTGAAATACAAGGTAATTCAATACAATTTTTCTTAAGGGTTACCAAAAGTCATTTTAGTTACTCTGGAGGCTTGCAAAACCAGAGTTGAGGATTATTGCTTTATCAAATTTCACTATGTTATATTCAGATTGTGGGAGGTAATTTTTGTATGCTACACAAAAAAGGAAAAAAAGGACCTCTAGAATTAGTAACTTAGCCTGAATAGTTATTACTGATTATGACAGACTTCATAAATTGAATGACAAAAAAATTACTGGATAATGAAAGTGCAGAAATAGCTAAAATTACTACAAATCCTGTCGTATTTAAGAATCGATAAGAAATCATTTCTATATCCTAAAGCAGAAGAAATAAAAGTATATTTATCATTTCCCCCTTATAACTTCCATATTACTGTGCTAGCAGAAAGTTAAAAAAACAACTAGAAAGGTTTAACTCAGTTTTGAAGTTAATTTAACAAGTATTATTGTAACAAGAAAGCCCTATAAATGGTGTGTGTATTATATGTTTGCACGTGGGTAAATAAATGCAATCCTCATCTCTTACTGAGACAATTCATTTTGTACTCATTGTGTGCTTTGACTTCCTAGGGCCTATCAAATTATGGTGCTGCCTTTGAGTAAAAAATTGCTTTAAGAATCAATAGCACTCACTGGAACACAACCAGAACTATATTGGAAAAGTAATATTAGTATTTTGTACTGACTTTTCCTCTTTTTAGTCAAGATCTCCAAGTTCTTATTTATATTTAGTGACAAAGAATGTTATAGCTTTGGCTATTTGGGCATAATGGAACAATAAGCAGTGAAAGAATAAAGATTTATGGTGAGTCTGAGTCTGTATCGTATCTAGGCTAGAACTATAGATTTATAAGTACCTATCCATTATACAAAACTGCCATTTGCAAAAGCATCCCTGTCTTTTGTTCTTCACCCCATATTTTTCTTCTTCAATAAAGCCATTTTCCAAGACATACCTTATGCCTAGGATTGACCTCTCATTATTTTCCTTTTTTCAAAACTCCATTTATTTCAAAGTAATCCCAATATATACAGAAACCCTAGAGTAAAAAAGAAGTCTTGGAGATCTCCAGTAACCCACTATTCAAACACAGGAATTCCCCCACAACACCCCCGTGGATGGACAGTGGCCATTGCAACAGGCCATTGCAGCTCTAACTTGAGCTTCCTTCTCCAAGTAAGTTATCCTGGATATCCTTGTGAAATTTACCTTCTTGCAAAACCTTACAGAGTTCTGTTTCTGCAACAACAGAACAAACATATCAATGTATTCTCTCTTGCCCAAGATTGCCTTTCAAAACTCCAAAGGTAGCCTCTTTCCTCATGGAGTTTATAGACCCATTCTTTTCTCTTCCATCAACAAGCTTCATGAAAGAATAAACTATTAGTTTTGCCATCTTTACCTCGCCTTCCTTACTTCTCTGTGAGCTGACTTTTAACATACAATTTTTTGCAGTGCTTTCCAAAACAAAATTATATTCCAAACCCTTATTGATGGACCTTTCTTTGACCACTCTTTGTTTTGGGTATTGACCTTTGCCTGAGTTCTATTCTCCAGAAAACAGCAACAGTTAAGGAATTCGCCCAATCTTCTGCTTTTTGAAATCCCCCACCCTTTGGTACTCCAAGAAGTGGCTTACTGTGGAGAACATCTTCTCCATAGAATTTTCTACCTATCCTTTTCCAGTATTCCCATAAGACTCAGGGATGACACCCTTTTTTTACTTGTGATAAGGTGAAACATTGACCTGTCCTTTTTGCCTAAACTGATAAAACCAGGCACAGATTCTCAAAATTCTCATTCTTTGTCTCTTGAATATCCAGCTGAAATTAGAATTATTTGTCCTTTTGAAATGATCTAGACACACAAAATAATCCTGCTCAGTTGATGGGGTTTCCCTGCATTGTAAAACTGTACTAGTCATAAAGCACCCCACCTGTAGTTTGTCTCTTTCTCCCTATAAAAGTGTAACAGTAAACCACCCTCCCCAGACACTATGATATTAGGACCTAGAGTTCCTCTTGCTATAGCTTGAACAAAATCATTTTAATTATTGACATACTTTGACTTTGACATTTCTCAAAATATTATTCTTTCTATTTTCTGGGTTTATTTCTGCTATTTCCTGGAATTTGTTTACTTATTTATTTAGCCATTCTGGAGCTAGTTTTTCTATCCCTGTCTCCTAACACAACCACAATCCAAGGTTTAATTCTACATTTCAATTCTTTGTAGACTTTTTATCAAAAAAATTCATAGTCTGTAATGACTCCAGTCCTAAATTCTACCCAGATAGCCAGTTAATTTATCACTGTCATATTATTACTCCTTAGACACCACTATAAGCATAATACTTTTTTGTCCCAAAACTTTAATGATTCCTTCTGTCAGATTCATCAAATTCCAGATTCTATTGTCAAATATTTCTCTATATCCTTGACTCCACCCCTAACTTAAATCCTATATTTTAATCAATACTGAATATCACCTGATCATGATCACTACAAATATAACTAGATTGACCTTATCATTCTTCCAATGATTTAAGTTTAAATTCCCTCTCTCCATATGCACCTGTATCTGTTGATTCTTCCTTCTCCAAGGCACATCTCTCTGACTGAGGACATAAAATGGGAAAAACATAAGAAATGTACTGATAAAGTCAATGAAAAATATGCCAGATTCAAAGGGAATAGAGATTTGCTATAAAAATACTGTTTGGCATGGAACCAACAGTAAGCAATGGGAAGAGGTGGCAGTGGTTGGGGATTGTACAATATCAGAAGTATATGGTTAAGGTCAATAGTCCAGCAGGAGCAAAGAGCAGCGGTAGTCAATAAGCAAAAACCACTGGAGGGGTGCAGGTGACAGTGGGAAGAGGCCAATGCAGACAGACTATGGACATTTAGGGAAACCTACCAACAAGCAAAAGGGTTCCTAATCACAGACCTAAGAACAATATTTCTCTCTCTAATAGGATGGGTGAGAATAAGACGCACCTTCATCTCAGAGAAATAAGAGTCTAAAAAAGAGATGAGTGAAATAGGGGTTTAGGTAATACAAACTAAACAGAGTCTAATTTGTGGATCTTTTCTCAATTAAGAGACCAATTATTAGTGGACACAAGTTGACATGATCCTAAGACAACTTTGTGAGGGTCTTTAAATTGCTCTAGCCTAGGAATGAAGATGATAATGATTCCAAAGCCAGGAATAGAACTAAACCTGAAATAGAGATGATAAGTGACCTCATCAGTGGAACCTAGAGGGGTGTATGACCATATTACACAACTTGGCACTGCAGGATGTGGGGAGACACCAGTAACTGACCAATACAGTCATTTCTTAACATTTCTTTCTGCTCCCAAGGTAGTCTTCTTCAAAACTTCTCTGTTATGAACAGTGGTAGCTAAAATAGTTCATTAATGTTGATGGATGATAAAAGAGAAAAGGGACATTGCTACCCAAACAAATTCTCTGACACCATTGAGTCAGAAACAGGGGTATACTTTTTCTTATAATTTAAATGAAAGTAAAATTTTGTCATGCTAGCACTACAGTTTTGCCTGGACATGTTTAAAGTCTGCTGTCTGATTCAAATGTCAATGAATTATCAATGCTGACCTGAGTCATAAAAGAGTAATAAGGAAGTTTTCCAAATCATCCAGTGCCCCAAGTTACCATGTCTAATTACTGGGATCAAAGATGGATAAATAATCAACACAGAAAAAATAAGTTGAGTTAATTTTGTTTTCTAACTTAGGTTTTATGAGATCTTAGAAGGTAAATCAGTGGGAATGTATGATACTAAATTTTGGGGTAAAGATAACATAGAACATACTCAGATGTGGGAGACAGTGAGGAAAAGATTTTTTTTTACTGAAGTTAACTTCAGTATACATAATGTAGAAAGAAATTCTATGGAGTATCAATACCTTCCAGTCAAAGACCACCAGGAGCACATATGTAGTAGAACACAGTTGGGTTTATTGATATTTCTGTAACCAGGAAGAACATACACTGTGGAGAACCACAAGATTTCTCAGAAGGGATTAGAAAGGACATACTTGGGGATGTTTTAGGTGGTTTGGAGATGAATTCAAGGAAGCACAATATGGTACATTAGAATACTCTCGTGAAATAGACTTTTACGATTAGTCATTCCATTAAATATTGTTTAGAAAGGAGAAAGCATAAAGTAAGCATTTTTATTCCTATTAGTCGGCAAAGGAAATATTTGGCCAATTTGTGGTTTGGATAATGTTCATATTTAGTCTGTGCTCAGATATGATCTTGGTGGTCGTGTTTTGTTGTGATGTGTCACACAAAGCACACTTGTCTGATGTTGGTGTTCCATAAAAGTGTTTATATCTACAGGAGAACATCAAGGCAGACTTGTGAGCACCGGGCCAGGTCTGGATGTCAGGTGGCTTTTCTCTCTCAGGAGAAATAAAGGAGCTTTAAACTTGACTTTCCCAGATCTGAGGTTTCACTAAAGGCCCTTTCTTGTGTTTGACTGTATTCCATTTCATAGTTTTCCATCTAGTAATACTGAAGACATGAAATTCCCCTGAGCAACATAGAAACGGAAATTACATTGATTGCCTGGAGACAGTGAAAAATTTCTACCTGAACTCAGTGCCATCAGCTGAAGTCCTAACCTGAAAAAATGCTTTTACTGGCTCTTTAAGATACTTAAGACTCCCAATAGACTAGTGGCACTGTTTTCTAATTTAAAATATTTTAATTAAATAAAATCCTTCATGAGGAAGAAATAACAAGCCAGATCAGCGTCTGTCACCTCAGTTGTCTTCTCATTGCACTGATCGGACAAGACAGTAAATTTGGGTTTTTCATCCTCTCTCTCTTCCCCTCCTTCCTTTAATGGCCTGTCAAAAGGAAACTCCATCCAGTGTTGGCATTAATGCCTGCTGTAAATAAAAAGGATATGGAAGGAAAGAGGAGGAGGGAAGAGAGCAGGGTGTGTGATGGAAGCTAGATTTGCAGCTCAATTGCAAGGCATCTCTCAGAGTGTCTAGACACCAGCTGCCTGGTTACCATGGAAACCCACTAACTTTGGCTGATGGGCTGAGTGGTAACGGCTCTCAGGAGATCTGGGAGCATAGTGGTGGCAGAAGAGGAAGAGGTTGGGAGTGGTGGCACAGAGGGTATTAGAGTAATGTGGGAGACAATAAGAGAAAACAAAATTGTCTATGTGAAAGGGTGGCATCAACCCTGTTACTGTTCCGCTCGTGCACATTCTACACGTGGCAACAAGGTACAAATTCGCCACACCCAGCAGGTGTCAGGACACAGGTTGCTAAAGATGAATAGCTGAGCTGGAACGATTACATTCCCATCAACCTCCTGCCAGTGCCAAAAAGTACTTCACAGTAAGCAAAAGCATCCCACAGTAAACAGACACAATCAGCAATTGTCCACCCAAGTCTCAGGAGAAGGAAATTCTAGTCTCCAAGAATGGCTGACACTTTTATAAGCACTCAGCAATGAAGATTCATCACAGCTCTTTCCTCTCTTCTTGTTCCTCCCATTTTCCCATGCCATCTGTAAGGGCTGGCTAGTTATTTGAAGATGGAGGATGGTAGTGGAGACATTGAAGGGATGAATAAGTAATGAAGGGTTATGGGTGAAGAGTCAAATCATTAGGTATACAAATATATATTGTTGTCTTATTCAAATGCAGACTCTTGTTGTTAAGAGTCCTCCCATCCATAGATTTCAAACCCTTACAGTGGCTTGCTGGTGTCCTGGTCCTCTACCACAACACCTTCCTTTTGGTGGGGATTTTCAGGTGACATAGGCACACCCACCTGTTTGCCTTCTTCCTCAGTTTTCTGCCCATTCCCTCCCCTGCCCACATCTTTCCACTCCACTTCCTAAGGCCTACCACACATAAACACACCCCACACGGATCTCCAGGCCATTTGGAAATAAAGAGCAGGACTTCCTCACCAGTTTGGTTACGGTTATACAGACTAGTTTTATTGTTTGTCTCACAATCCTCTACCAATCATGGTGAGAATCCAAGAGAAGATCTCCCAGGTTTACTGGAGTTATCTAGGTCACAAAACTCTTCTAAATGGGTCAAGCAAATAGCATGAGACTTAATCCCTAGACTCTGATTGATCATGACCAACAGAGCCTGAATTTATCTATCTATCTATCTATTGATTTTACATGTACTAACATGCTTACATGTTATTTATACTTATATAAATAGCTCCCATATGAAAAAAATGCCTCAATCACATTGAGCTATAATCAAAATGTGAGCAATTTCAACATACTAAAAAAGAACTACTGAGAGGTAAATGCTGAATTAACAGTAATTTAGAGTGCACAGAAAACTTTTAAACACCAGAGACTCTTTATTAGACATTAAAGCTTTGACTGGGTGATTCAACAGGAGAGAAAGGCAGCTAATTTGCAAGCAGAGGTGTGTTTCGCTATCTATTAACAACCAGGGCAGAATTACCAGTGGTTTGGATTGAGAGACGAAACAATTTCCTCCTTATGGCTTATCCTCCATGCAGATGTGATTGCTAAGCAGAAAGGTTAGTGAAGCACAGATCGGCTACCCTAGTGCCACAGACAAAAGTCCAGTTGTCGTCATTGTGCACTGCCCACTTCTTCCCATCATTAGGAGGGATGATGTTACATGTGAGAACTATGTGGGTCAACAGAGAACTTGTAGGGACAGAGGGAGATTTGCCCAGGTGGCAGTGAGGAAGTGTCTTCAGTGGTGGCATAAAACAAATTGGAACAAATTAAAAAAAAAAATTAAAAAAAGAGAATAGATGATAGGAAATAATTATAAAGTATTAAGTTTGATATATTATCTTTGCTTTAATAAAATTTATTTATTTAATTAAAAAATAATAAGCCAAATGAATGTGAGTGATTCAGGGTCACCTTTGCCACCTTTGCCACATCAGAATTGACTACTTTGTTTCTATCTGGTCATGACCAACAGAGTTGCCTGTCATATTTATCAGTTAGGTAACTTCTTTGCTTATTGAATGAACAAAGGTCTACTGAGTGTGCACTACCTGTTTGGGTTCCCGGGGATCCAGCTGTGTACCAGACAAAAATAAAGCCCCAAATGCCTGATGCCTCATGGAGCTTATAATATATGATAGATAGATAGATAGATAGATAGATAGATAGATAGACAGATAGACAATAGAAAGAATAATAGAAAGTTAATAGATAGATAATAGAAAGAATAATAGATAATAGACAGATAACAGAAAGAATGAATGATATGTTAGTGGTAAGAGCTGTGAAAAAAGTTGGGAGGGAAGGAGAATAAGATTGCTGGGATGGTGGTGGGTTGATAATATCAAACAGAAGGAAAGTTTCTTTAAGAAACTGAAATCTGAATAGAAAGCTGAAAAGGCTAGAGTGAACTATGTAAGCACATGGAAGAGGGAGGTGTTGAAGCAGAGGGAAGAGAAAGTGCAAATGCCCTAGATGTGAGCACAGGGTTGGTGAGGGAGGAGCTGGGAAAACAGCACAGCTGGAATGAGGGAGAGTAAATGTCAGTGAAATCTGAGTGGTGACCTGGTGGAATGAGAATCATGACATTTTAAGGACTTGGCTTTTATTGAAGTCTTCTTATGGGTGCTAGCTAAAACAAGATGTGCTGAGATTCTAGAGACAATCTGAAGGCAAATAAGATTTGCTTGTAGATTAAATGTTATTGAAGGAAAAATGAGTCAGGTATAATTCTAAGCCTTATTGACTAAGCATAAGGAAAAGGCAGATTCGACCTTTTCTGAGATGAGGCAGACTGGTGCAGGAGCAGGGTCAGAGAAAAAATTGTAGTCTGGTTTTCAAAATGGTTAGTTTGAGATGTCTAACACACATACAAGCTGACATGTAGAAACAGTTCTCTGGAGTCAGGGTGAGTTCTGGGTTACAGATAGAACCCTGGGTTTATCACGCTGTGATACTTAAAGCCATAAACTGGGTATCGTCACCAAAGTCATAAACATACACAGAAAGAGAAGATCCAAGAATGGTATCATGGGGGAACTCAAACATTTAGAAAGCAGGGAGGTAAGAAGGAAGGATGAAGGAAAGTGAAGAGACTGGATAGTGTACTCGGGAAAAAAATCAAGAATAAGTAATGAACCAGAAAGTAGTGATGAAAGTGTTTCAAAGAGAACAAAGTGATCAACTATCTAATGCTGGGCAGAGAAGAGGAGGTTGTAGAATTGTCCACTGGATTTTAGCAATCTCATTTGTGACTTTGGCAAAAGTTCTTTCAGTTGAAGGTGGGAGCATAGATGGGCTTCTTGTGGGTTCAAGAGAGAAGAGGAAGAAGAAAGCTGGAGACAGTGAGTATGGACAACGCTATTGGAGAACACAGACCCTAGTACAGACTTGGGAACTAGACTGTCTGAGTTTGAACCTGGAACCCGCCACTTGCCACATGATACCTTAGGCATGTTAGGTGACCTCTCTGTACCTTCTTCATCTGTAAATTGCAGGTATCGTACTTACCTCAGTGTTATGGTAAAGTCTGACACATGTAAACTGCTGAAATGATATGCTCAGTATTAACTAAAACTGTCCTTATTGTCACTTCTCTTAATTCTTAAAAAGATGGGGTTCTTGCAAACAAGTTCTATTATCAATTCTGGAGTCTAATATCATAAAAACTGATGCTTGAGCAACTATGATGAAAATTCTCCCAATGCAAATCTACTCTCACAGTGCTTTATGACAGACTTGGATTGAACCACCTCAAAGGGATGTCATGTTCCATTCTCCACACAGTATAAGGTTCAGGTTTTAAAAAGCATAGTCTAGTGATATTCAGAGGATTAATGAAGACTGTTGGAGGAGCAGTGAATTTGAGATTTCCCCAGCACTAATATTCTTTACTTCTGAAAGATCTCAAAGACTTCTTTTCTGATCACATTGAACCTCAGTGGCACTTTACATAGAAAGTACTTTGAAATGCATAATACTCAAAATGGTAAGGCAGATATTTCCATGTTATAAAAACAGTGCATCTGGCATTCTGTCAAAAAGAAGTCTTTATTAACTAACACTTCTGCTTTACAATAAAAATTGACATTTGTATAATGGTCCTGAAACATTTTATGACTGTGATTGCTATATTTCTAATTTTGTGTATGGTTTGTAATATTCCAAACCTTTCTCCATTGGAAATTCAATAATGACATAGATGGCAATTATTAATCAAAATGTTCTATTAAGCAGGATAGACCATTTTCCCGATCATGTTGGGTCACATAGAATTTACTGTAATATGGTTTTCTTTTCTATTTCAAGGACACCCGCGTTAAACAACAAAGGAGAATAAAAATAATTATATAGAGGAAGCAAACATGAGTGCCTATTGTGTTCATTCGTGCTAGCCATGTGGCCCACATTATGTCATTTAAGTTCTCTGGCTCCTGTTTCCTCATCTGTAAAAACAGATTCATGATACCCTTCAACCTAGAATCATTGTGAGGATCCAACAAGAAACTCATGTAGAGTATTTAGCACAAACGTAGCAAAAATAAAAGCTGTCTGCAATTTTATCCTCATCAGTATAATTATTGCTATTGTAATTACTCTATGGGAGGACCTAATAAGCGAACGCCAGATCAAAGACTGAGTAATTCGAAGCTATCAAATATGTATTAGGTTGACTTCACATTTTAATTAAAGCTTCAGTTAATATTAGAAATATAGAGTCACCATTGTTTTGTGAGGAAGGTTCAATTAATTATTGGAGCTCAATAAACATTCAGGATGTGTGATATTCACATGGATTTATTCCAAATGGATGGCTTTTGGGGTGGGACTGGAAAAACAATCTCTACTTGGACTTCTGGGCTGCCTACAACAGCCGCAGCAGCCACTTGGGCTTTAGGAAACATTCTCAGCGTCTTGAATGACTTCACCCCCCTGAAGTGACAGGGGACAAATGGCTGCTGTCTCCCCTCACAGCTCTGCTTCCCATAGCCTCCACCCTCCCACCAGCCCGCCAGGCACGTGCCAACAATGAGCTCCCTGCCTCACTGGGATCCTCAGCTCCATTAATAAGCCCTGGAAGACTGATAATTGGGGATTTGTGGAGCCTGCAGCCTTTCAATAAGCCAGGTTGTTATGGAAACCAGAAGCAGACCTCCATGTCCACATTATTGATCCTTAGAAAAAATAAAATAAAAGTGGAGAATTAAGGAGGACCATTTCAATCCAGCCTCTTCCACCCGACTCCAGCTCCCATGATTTTTATTTTAGAAGTTTACCACCCATTTATACACCTGAGAATTCACAACTCTTCTTCTTTGGTTTCTTTCTCAGCATTCTCCCACCTCTTTCTTAATTACAAATGAATGTTTTTTCACCTCTAGCAGAAAAATCAGCTGAGCAGGGAACTAAAGGAACACCAGAGCAGACACTCTAAATCTAATTTAACACCATGGCATTAATTCTGATTGAGCCAAGAAAATCAGCAAGGAATATCAATGTGCTTTCCTCACCATTAAAAAAAAAAAATGATAATTGAACAGAATTAAGAAATGACCTCAGAGTCTCCCCCAGGTCTCTTAAGACAATTTTGAAGTAGCACAATGGCCACCCCGTACCACCAGTCATGGTAGTGTGTTCAATGAAGGGGAGCTCAGCTCTCAAACTGTCAGAGCAAAGAGGGGCTCTTTTCTGGATTACTTTTAAAAATTAGCTGACAGGCTCCTTACCATAAAAATCCAATTATTCCTTTTAGTTAATGAATTCAGGCATGATGCCAGAGCATACCTGACTGAGAGGCCAATAAATAGTACTAAATGAATCCTGCCTGGAGGCTGCTGTGGGCCTAGAGTCAGTGACTCTACATTGAAAAGACCAGGGTACCATTATTTCCTGCTGAACTTCCTACCTCATCCCAGCAGAGGGCACCAGCGTAGTTCCATTCCCACTTGAGAAGCCTGGGTAGAAAACAGACATCAGGAATCCCTCCAGGAAGGACTCCAAACGAATATATGTGATAGGGTAGGAACAATCTAGTGTGACTGGTGCTTTTTTATTTTATTTTAGTTGCAGATGGACACAATATCTTTATTTTATTTATTTTTATATGGTGCTGAGGATCAAACCCAGTGTCTCACACATGCTAAGCAAATGTTTTACCTCTGAGCTAGGACTCTTTTAATTCTTACTTTTTAATCTGGAAATTTATTAGAAAATAAGTCCAGAAACACTGTTTATTAAAGTCAGTTGAATAAATAAAGTACAATTATTATTAATCTGAACTGAATTAAGTGTGGATAGTCATTTGTAGAGACATCAAAATCATTTTAGGAGCAAATATAATAACTTCAATCACCTCCTCTTTGAAGGTTCTAATTACATCTAGGTGCAACGTATCACACCCCCCATCCCTGACACCAGCTACTGGTGCTGTCCACTCACCAGTGTTCCATAATGATGTCCACTTCTTTCCTTCAGATCCCACCCACTATCCTGGCCTCTGAATTACTTCTCTGCGATTACAGGCTGCAACTTACAAGCAGGCACAAACTTACATTGATCTTGACTGGCCTTGGGTTCTTTCTCTTTCTGTCTTGAGACTTACTTTTTTTCTCCAGCCAGACTGTAACTTCCATGACAAAAGATATTCACCTTTATATATCAAATCTTGCTTAATGCCTAGTGCACAATGGAAATGACACACATCAATTAAAGCAAATTATTTCAATGGCAGTCAAATACAGTCTTTGGAACATCTGGATTTATCTCCTCTACTCTGAAATTAACTCAATGTGTGACCATGGACAGACCATGCAACCTGAATCCTGGAACATGCTTCATCTTTCATATAAACACACACATATACAAACTCTCCTGGAGATTGTTCAAATGTAGTTGATTTAACCTTCATAAGTAATGGTCCCAGCTGAGTGTCTGATGAAAGACAGGGACATTCTCCTAAGAAATTTCTCTCTATGCACACACAGTATAAGATGTTGCAAATTATTTCAAGAGATGAAATAATCTTTCTGAAACCCTCCAATTTCCAGGCTTAAACAAATCTAACTTTCCTTTCAATTGTAAAATTGTAAGATTAAAATCCAGGATATGACAGTTTATGCCAGTATTTACCTAGAAAGAGTATATTAGCTGTATCCTCTAAAGGTTCCCAACATTTTTTATCCAATCCTTGGACTGCAGTTTCTGAGGGACCAATTACATGATGCCTAAATTAATCTTAACATCACTACCTTGTGGCCTTGGCTAACTTCCAGGTTCAATCATTACTGATAATGTAAGGAGTAGGTAATGTTGCTGAGCTACAAAGTAGGCCAAATAGAATCATCTTCGACTCCCAGAAGAGACTGCAAATCATTGTGTCTCTCTTGCTGGTCATAAATCAAGTCATATTTGCACATTAATTTCTGTTATGAAATCAGAGGTATGATACCAAGGAGGAAAAAAAAAAATGTTTTCCAATAGCTTCAGTTGAAAGGAAGAGAGACAATTGTGATTTTCTATCAGGCACTTACTATGTGCTCAAGAAAATACCATAGTAGGCACATTACATGTGATCAATTTAATACCAACAAGCATTAGGTTCAGCAATGAGGGTATCATATCACTTCCGGATGACAAAACTGATGTTTGAGCTAGTGGCATAGAGCTGGTTAGGGACTGTGCCTTTGTTTCACACACATAGTTTTAATTCTAACACCTGTGACCTTTCTCTTACATTGCTGCCAAAGAAGAGATTTGGCTAAACCCAGGGATGCTGTAATTCTGTCTATTATTATAGTATCCATTGAGTTACAGTTTTTTTCATAGTACTTTATACTATTTGAAATACTTTACTTAAGATCTCTATTTACTGGATGATAGAAGCTTTTCCACTATTTTGTCTATAGGAAGTAGAGAGACAACCCTTGCTTTTACCAACTCCATTTAAAGATCTGACCAAATGATCCCCATATGGAAAGAGGAAATAATAGTATGAGGAGTAATTATTTTAGATTATCAGAACAAAGGTGAGGCTAAATGATGTTAGTCAAGGGTCTACTCTGTACCCAGTTCTTTAGATGCATTATACCATTACATCCTAACAACTGTGTAAGGCAAACAACCTTATTTTCATCTTATAGATAAAAAGACTAGGGTTTGAACAGATTATTTGAGCCTGCAGTGAGAAACCTAGAATTGAACCCAGGATTGTGCAATTCCAAGACTGTTTCTCCATGAGGTATTCCAAGTGGAAAAATATTTCTAAAATATTCCTTGGAATGTACAACATATTAGTATAAAAATCGGCCTATAACTGAGGGAATAATAAAGCTCAACTCCTCTTTTGCTGCCTGGAAGCAAGCAGAGGCAGTGGTTCTTGGATTGTGAGGCGGGGCTGGCTGGGCCCTGATGCTGCAGAGGGTTCAAACAATAGTGTGTGTGTGTGTGTGTGTGTGTGTGTGTGTGTGTGGGAGGGGGTCTCTCCTTGGGGATCTGGGCCCCATCTGCCACTTAGATCTGCTCAAAGACAGAAAATCCATTTGCCAGGAGCCCTTCAGGGCCTGCTGTTTGGGGAAGCCAAGAACAGAGAGTGCTAGTGATGGAAGATATCTTAAAATCTATCAGCTGTTACCAGTGAGGAAGGTAAATTTGCCATGCCCATGGCCAGAGAGCTGCTTGCAGCAGAGCTTCAGGGGAACCTGTGTGCATCTCGTACAGCTGCTGGGTTATCTTTTCCTGCTTTTTACTGCCCCTCTGGTCCTGCTTCTCCCATGCCTCAAACTTCTTCCCTATCACCTCCACTTTCTCTTTTCTAGCCTTCTTTCTCCATTTGCTCCTTTCTTATTCTTTTTACTTTTGATACTTCCATTTCTGGTCCCTTCCATTTTTCTTCTCTCTGTTCTTCCTCCTGTGTTGTACTCCATTCTTCTTTCCTTCTACTTTCGCTTTCTAATTCATTAAGTGAAGAGTCCCCATCCACATCCTGCCTGCTTCTTCCTAGGGACCCGCACTTGTTTATTCTGACAGATTTTCCTTCAGAGTCAAATACCTAGAGTGTCTGGGTGCCTGGGAAATAACCAGAAATAGGTCATGGAAAGGAAGTTGCTGATTTATAACATTTAAAAGAAATGAGCTGTAAGCAATAAAAATGGACACTTGCCTGAAAAATTCTCAGCTTTTTTTTTTTAAGTTGGGTTTCAAATTTGAAAAATGAAATTGTTCTTTCCCTTCAAAGCTATTTATGAGAGAAATCTCTCCATTGGAGAAATTGATATTAGTAGTAATTAGTGGATGTTCATCAAGGCTCTTCTATGTGCTAGACTCTATTCTGAGCACTGTGCTAAAAGATGCCAAGTTCCAACCTTTAAGGAACAGAAAGTCTATGACAGAGAGACAATAGACACACCACAGAGATAAACAGTCATTCTAGACTTTGAAAATGCTATAGAGAAAATAAATTGGTTAGTATGGTAGGCATGACTGCTGTGACCAAAAGGTCAGGAAAGTCATCTCAGATCAGGTGACATTCAAATGAAACCCTACATTCAAAGAGGCATTCATGAGAAGAGTAAGGGAGGAAGCAAGTGCAAAGATCCTGGGATAGGAATGAGCTGAGTGCTTTAGAGACATTAAGGAAGCTTAGTAAGGCCAGTGAGGAGTGAAGATGGGCAGAGTACAAGGATCTAAAATCAGATATAAGCAGAAGTCAGATCACAAGATGCCTCGTCAGCTAGGATAAAAATTTAGGTCTTATTCAGTTCAGAGGTAAATACTATAAGGTTTTATGTAGGATATTCATATGGACAGGTACAAATTTGTGGCTTTGGATGAGTGGTCTTCAGAGAAGTCTACTATAAATCAGAAGGTAAAGCCCTTCAAACCTTGAATCTAAAATTATTGAATCTACTCCTTTTGCCTATTTGGGTTGGGTCACATAATGATGTGCATCACTGAAGGGATATTTAGGATGTCAATACTTGGAGTTAAACAGGAAATGGCCCCTTGTCCATGAGTCTTTCCCTTTGGGGCAGCTTTTCAGATAGACACAAACACCTAGAGTCTTATTTTTTTGTGGATATTTCAAAATTATACAGACAGAATTCCTTAAATAGTATACTATGAGAAAGGACAGTTTGTTTATGTAATTATGTTGCGAACTAGAATAGAACTAAAAAATATTCTGGTATCATTAATCTGTTTTTCTTTTTCTTAAAGATCCAGAAGCCCTGGATATAGTAGTTTTACTTAGTGTTGGTTAGTAATCCAGGGTGAATCACCTAAATCCCATTTGCTTATGATTTACACTGTAAACAAATTCTAAGACTCTGAACAATTCCTATACTGTATCTGGAAAGACTCTTTGTTTGGAAAATAAGTAATTCAAACTAAGGACAGAGAAAGTGGCTACATGTGAAGAGGAGTTCTGAATTACTTAGTTGAATTGAGTCATTTCAAAATTCAAGAACTTTTTTCAAGATTTGGCCTTGAGTTTAGAGCAGTTAATTTTTAACTAGTACTTGTTAAAATTTTAAAAGTTTAATCAAGATCCAGAAATATTTTAGAGGGGGTATAGAGGATTGTGAGATGGTGGAGGACCCAGATCCCTGCCAACCTGGCCTCTGTAGAACAGCCCTGTTCCCAAAATCCTCTCTAAAGTGCTACTCAAGGGCTCTGGCAACACAATCCGAAATTCAGTGATTTATGGCTTTAAAATAAGATTTTATCCTTGTGTGCTTGATTTGTAAAATATTTATAAAATAAATTTTGCATGGTTTCCATGCTTTTAGAACAAAAATAAAATAAACCTTTTTTTATCACTTAATACATTTAGAGGTGATTCAGACCAATCCTATCTGTGATTGAACTATAAGATCATAATACAGGTCAGTTTTCTGTTGGCCTAAATAGTGCACACGATCTTTATAATACTCATTGTGAAGAGCAGTTTACGTGAAATAAGATTGACTGACATTAATCGTCTTTCAGGCCATATAGACAGAGAGCAGCAGAGAAATTCTTAAATTTGCGTTTTCAAAATGTAACTTAGAGCTCAGAGATAATTCATTTAGAGGGAATGGGCAGAAGGAAAGGAAAAGGGATTTTGGACATCTCTAGCCGACTCCCTATCATCTTCAACCATAATATCATAGTATCGCTGCTTTAGGGATGGAGATAGATAAACAGATAGATTAGAAAGATGATAGATAGATAGATAGATAGATAGATAGATAGATAGATAAATAGATAGATAGATAGATAATTAACTCAATCTAATGGTGCCAGACTAACAATTTGGAAGACTTCTGCCTTCAGTAATTGCTCACTAATCTTATCCCACTCCATGAATATTTTTTTTTCTTTTTCTTTTTCTTTTTTTTTTTTTTTTTTTTTGTAGCCAGGGCACTCAACCACTGAGTCGCATCCCCAACCCTATTTTGTATTTTATTTAGAAACAGAGTCTCACTGAGTTGCTTAGCACCTCACTTTTGCTAAGACTGGCTTTGAACTCTTGATCCTCCTGCCTCAGCCTCCTGAGTTGCTGAGATTACAGGCATGTACCACTGCTCCCAGCCCCTGTGAATATTTCACGATGTTTCTCCTACCATTAAAATCAGTATGAGGAAAGAAAAGAGGTAATTCTTCATCTGCATTAGAGATTAGAAAAGACAGCAATGGTTGCAATTCAAACTGAACCCTGAATTTATTAAGGAAAAAATTAAAGAAAGTTTCAATCCAATTCAAAAGATGCAACTTAGATCACAGTTTTGAGGACAATGTATCCAGGCTTCAGGAGCAATTATTTTTTTTATGGAATACCAGATACAATTCTCAATTTTACCATTTCCCTTAATCATTTTAACAAGTAAACAATGCTCAACAGAAATGACCACAAATTTTAAAGCTGGTTCTCAAGGTATCACACAACTATGTACATAATTATGTAGTTTATAAATGGATATTTATGTACTTCTATACCAAAACATTATTTGGGAGTTGATGGTTACTGTTTTAGTATTTTATGAGTTACTAAATATGAAATTAATGAAATCACTAAAATGTATTGATTTGATATATACCAGAGCTGGTTTACATTGGCTTCTAAGGAAAAATTGCTAACATCACATTCAAACTTCTTGTTCATTGGCAACATATTGTTAGCCTGAAATCAGCCATGATGGGAGTATTTACACCACAGACATTGGCAGACAGGGTTTTTTAAGGTTTTTTCCACTGCTGCTTTTCATTCTAGAATTATACCAGTGGGGTGAATGTTGTAGTCACACTGTTAAACTCTGGGCTTTCTTAATGCTTTAAGTCAGAATAGATAGAGTTTCACTTCCCAGTCCTCACCTACCCCTTTTTTTTTTAAAGAGACAGGGTCTCATTGAGTTGCTTAGGACCTCACTAAGTTGCTGAGACTGGTTTTGAACTCACAATTCTCGTGCCTTAGTCTCCCATATCACTGAGATTACTGGTATATGCCCCCATGCCCAGTTCTTTTTGTCTTTTTACCAATTACATGAGAGTTATTTCAAGTTGCAGTATATGCAAGGGGAAGAATCTGATCAATCTTCCACTCTGCTATGATCTATAATCTGAATGACTCAAAGGCTGTACACAAATTACTTTTGTACTACTGCAGAAAAAGGGAATAGGCAATGGGAGTGGGAAAGCCTGGTTTCCAAACAAACACTGTGGATTGGGAAAGGCATTGACAATTCACCCTATAGTGGGCAGCAGCAGGTTGGGTAGACTCTTACACACCTTGCAAAGATTACTTAAATGTGTCAGATGAGGGAAAGGAGCCAAAGAACCTGGCAGATTATTCCTTCCCTGGGTGTACCTGCCACACACTGACAAAAGCCACCCACAGGTCACTCATGGGGCTGGAATGAAATTAATCACCTGCTTTTCGGAGGGAGCAGCCTTGCTTTCCTCTAGTTCTCAATATGTTTCTAAACATAATGCAAAATGCTCACATTGGTCTATGAAGCCCAAATTGGTTTGAATTCTGGCAACCACAGGGAGGACTTATGGCCCGGAGTTTCCAGTGGGCTTCTGTACTCAGCATCCAAATTAGCAGAAAGGTTGACAGCACTGTACCTTTTTGTCTGAGCAAGTGTCTGCCTCCCTTTGCTACTTAGAATCTGCATATAAAATGAGAACGTGTCATAACACAGGCATCGTCATACCCCTTTAGAAGTAGAGGTGATTTTGAGATCCTTTGTCAAATATTTTTGTTTTATTAAAGGGTAAACTCACACCCAAAGAACCTAAAGAATTTGCACAAATTTTTAAGGTTAGAATCCAGTCTTTTGGGTGAGTTTAGGACTTTCTCTACTGAATGATACTGCTTATTCCTTCTTAACTTATTCATCAAATATTTATTGACTATATCCTATCTCCAAATCATTGAAATAGAGATTCGCTAATCAGCAAAACAGATCATGAAGCGACTTTTTCCACTGACTCTTAATATTAAATATTTCCTGCTAAATTATGACTTTTAAATTATTTGTATTTTTGTGTTAATTCAAAAAAAAGGTAGCTTTTCAAATTTTGTGATAAATGTTATCCCTTTTCACTAGCTACATCTTGTCCTTCAAGACTCAAGTGATGAAACCTTTATACCGACATGTACCTCTAATCAGCCTAAACATAATTTTAATTTTTAGATGCCATAAATTTCATCATTGATAGTCTTAGTCACAACTCCTGGTTTGCCCTGTCCCATTGTAGATTCACTCAGAAAAGAAAGAACTATTAATCTCCACAAATACCCTCAAACAGACAGAAAGATATTCCTGGAGCCATTCCCATTCCCATTTCTTATTGACCAAAGGGTAAAAAAAAATGTGTAGCTCATTGTTCTTTCAGATTTTCTCAGACATCCTAAAGCCTTGGGAAGACTTACCACAAGAGAAGTACCCCTGTATTGAGCATGATTTATGAGGAAGGTAAACAGCCTTCCTTGTGTATGTTTTTTCTCCCTAAAAATACTTTTAGAACTGTAGTTTCCCTTCCTGACCACATGATGTGAGATGATCAAACTGAAATATTTTATCTTCCACAATTCCTGAATTTGTGACTTGAAGACTGAAAATAAATATGAGAAATGATAAGCAGACACATGTAACTTCTCTATCGCCTATGCCATCTCTTCTTAGGATGTGTGGTATCCCAATTCCAAACACTGAGGCCTGCTAGCCAGTTTCACAAATGATTGAAGATACTATTACAATGAATATAAGTTAAAAAAAAAAAAAAAAGAACTAGAAGAGAGCTGCATTATACTTATCCATATAGTGTTTGTTTTAATGACAGTCTAGGGACAAGATTTTTAAAAGCTTATCAGATGTCTTCCAGATGCTTCCTTTGTTCTGCACAAGAATCTAAGGTTTTATAAGCTCCTGGAGATGTTTTAATTACTTAATGAAATTAGGTAAATATAAAAGTAAATTCACTTCCTTTAATAAAAGTTAATTAATAACATTAAGTCTAAGAGGAAAGTGAAAATTCTAATGGCAAATTATGGTCTACATAGCTGTAACCTTTCATCTCAGAGACAGAGTTTGGAAGGCTATCAAGCAGGAGTACAACCATATCAGAAAATGTCATTTTCAATTCTTTATTTTAATCTCTAGTATAAAATGAATTTCTTAGGGAAATTCATTGAGATTTCCTTGTTGTCTGTTGGGTCTCCAAACCATAAACATCCTTAGAGCTGACTTTTCTTAGATTATTTTCCACTCTCTCCAAACTTCTCTACCATCAACACCGTCTCCCAAACCCACTATCTCATAGATAAGAAAGGAAGAGACTACAGGAAAGTAAAGGTGGTTGGGTAAAAGACCATATGCCCCACTCTGCGAAGATGCCTACTTGGTCTCCATAGCAAACTTGCCTCTTGGACTAGGAAGGCAGAGACGACCTAATCAAACTCATTTGCTTTACAGATATCTGAACTAAACCCAGAATAGAAAGGCTGGCCTGATATCAGCAGAATTTCATCAAGAACCCAAATCTTTTGATTTTAGGTGGCATTACTCTGTTATGCTAAAAATACAGAGCTATGGCTCCATACACATTCTGTAAGATACTGGATCTATTAAAAACATGATACTATTCATCAACTTTATGAAAACAAATTATGACAGCTCTTTTAAATAAACCCCAAAATAGATATTTCTTGGAGAATCGAGATTTGTTGTTTTAAGACCAATAACCGGTAAAAGTTTTTGTGAGGAAGGTCACAGTTCAAAGTTCCTTAACCACGTGAATTGGAATGAGGTTTAGTGCCTGATATAGTCATTTTGTTGTGTGTGGGGAGGATGGAAGATTGAATCCAGAGGCACTTTACCACTGAGCTACATCCCCAGTCTTTTTTAATTTTTACTTTAAGACAGGATCTCACTATGTTGTTTAGGGACTCTGTAAGTTGCTAAGGCTGACTTCAAATTTGTGATCCTCTTACCCCAGCCTCCTGAGCAGCTGCTGGGATTACAGATGTGCACCACTGCACCCGACTGGTCATTTTCTTTCCTTCTTTCTTTTTCTGTACCAGGAATTGAACCCAGGGGCGTCCTTTTTTAAAATATTTTATTTAGAGACAGGGTCTCACAAAGTTGCTTAGGGCCTTGCTAAATTGCTGAGGCTGACTGAACTCGAAAACCTCCTGCCTCAGCCTTCTGAGTCACTGGGATTACAGGTGTAGATCATCATGCCCAGCCCAGCTAGTCATTTTCTTCCAACATAAAATTCAAACATGACTAAGAAAGATGGCAAACATTACACATCCTTTCAAACTCCCCACCTCTTTATGCTTTAAACCAGATAATTTGGGGAAATCTTTAAGGTCTAGTAATTTTAAGCGGCACCATTGGTTTCCTTCTTCTCTTCCACTCTCTCTGGCTCCAGGAAGTGTTCATTCTCTATTTAATGGGGTCGTGACTGAGAACAAAATGAGAGCAATGGCCACTCAACCCTCTGTAGTCCATTAGGATCAGGGGGGCTCTGTTCCTGCTCCATGATTAGCCACAGACTGGGCTCTTTTTTCTTCCTTTTCCCTGTTTTTAAAAAAATACCTGTAGAATTGTGTGTATATGTGTGTGAAATAGAGACACAGAAAGAGAAAGAGTGAGAGAGAGAGAGAGAAAGAGAGAGAGAGAGTTTGCATGTACATGTGGAGAAAAAAGTAAAATACCTTAGGTATATATATTAATATCTGAAAAACATTCCATGTTTTAAGAAATATTGTTTGATTCTCAGTGCCAAATATAATTTCACCACTTTAAAATTAGGGAGGCTATTTATTAGCCTTTCTGTTTATTAGCTTCTTTTATAAGGTGATAGAAATAATTAAATGAATAATGAAAGAATAAATAAAAGCCCTCAACAACATGAGTTTCATGACTCTAAAACCTATTTCTTCATTCTCTCTTTTGCTTGCTTCCTTTTTTAACTAAAGAAATAGACTGTTCTCCAAATGATCTTTTCTACTAAGTTCTTTCATATTTTAGCTATAGATATCATAAGCCTTTCCAGATCCTTTGGAAATGTGCTGAAGTGGGGGGGTGGGTAGATCCAAATGAGAAAGTAAAAAAGATACTAATTCTAATAAGCTGAATTTAGGATAGGAATTGTGTAGAATAAATAAAATTACTTTCATCCATTTGAGATCTGAAGTTTTCAATTTCTAATTTTCAGTTCCTTTAGGCATATTTGATGAAGTTAGTAATATTTCTGTTAAGAGCAATCAATTTCAACTGATCTTTATAGCTCTTTTAGGTCTAATAAAACAGCACTGGAAGCATATCTGAAATAATAACCTAAGAATCAGAACTAGTTTAATATTCTTTTTAATTCTGGGGTGATGGAACTGTGAAGGAATTATGATCGGGGATGATGGTAGTTACTGGATACCTATCTGTAAATGTGATCACTAATAATTCACAGACAAGTCTAGAGTATCTAATTATACAAAGAAGAGGGTTATTCTTAGACTAAAGCATGATGTTGTGGTTTGGACATTTCTTTTTCTTTCTTCCAGAGTAGTACTTGTATAAGTGTCAGGGTTCAGCATGTGGCTCTGCAACTGGACTGTCAGAGTTTGTTTTCTGGTTCAACACATCTTAGCCACTGAGAATGATTAAGTGCCATCATCTATAATCCTCAAATTCCTCATCTTTAAGTGGAGAAGGGGAAATTACATTATTTATACCACTGAGAGGATATGACAATGAAACGGAATAATTCCTATAGCACTTCAAGGCCTGGCACCTAATAAATGTTCATTAAGTGCTACCTATTGTTGGACTTTTCATTTTACTTTTTAAAATACCTTTAAAATTAACTATCTTAACCTATGATTTTAAGGATGAGGCCCAGGAAAGCAATAAGGTGCCTAAGGTCCCAGTTGGTTGGCAGAAATATTGCACCTAGAACCCTGATCTCCTTATTCCTGTCCAATGTTCTTCCCCTACATACCTTAAAGAATATATAGGATGGAAAATGCCCTATAAATGTCCTCATTGGTATCTCCCCAAAATAACTGGAAATGGTTGCAAGTGCTAAGATAAGGAAAGAAAAATGCAGCAATTGAGATAAAACAACTTAAATCAGAGCAAGGTAGAAGATAAAAACTTGTCAGGCTAAAGTTAAGGTAGGGATTTAGAGGTCCATCAATTTGACCTCTGTTTTGTCATGAACTGTGCCTTTGGGAAGAATACCTGATTGCTTTGGTCCCGGAACGTAAAAACAGTAAGGAAAATA
This sequence comes from Sciurus carolinensis, assembly GCF_902686445.1. Taxonomy (NCBI): domain Eukaryota; kingdom Metazoa; phylum Chordata; class Mammalia; order Rodentia; family Sciuridae; genus Sciurus; species Sciurus carolinensis. The sequence goes on from NC_062221.1 coordinate 77,053,219, forward strand.
TTATCAAATGCCACTGGATTATTGTCAAGAAAAGTCAATAAAAATGATTAGCAATATACAAGTGTTCCATAAAAGCTTAATAATCAATGGTATGTAAGCAGCATACCACTGAGTATCTGACAGGATGCCCATGTTTTATAAACAGCATTTATGGACTTTCACAACTCAAATGTTCACTCTTTATGAGTTGCGTATAAATTTGGGAAGTGGTTGAAACCACATTTGAAATCAAAACCGTTTATGAGGCACCCTGCCAAATAAGTGTAAATATCCCTGGGAAATCTCACATCGAACACACAGCTCGGTAGAAATGGAGCTGTTTTTTGGAAAGCTAAAAGGTGAATGGTTCCTTTGGGTCTTAGAAAAATGTTCTGGGAAACAAAGAATTTCCCTAAATCTAAAAATGTGGGTTGAGTATTTCATTTTCTTACACATAATTAATCATCCTTGATTTTGCACCTATTCTTTTTGCTAGTAATTTGGCTTCTGTAATACACATTATATACAACTTATTTAATAGCATAGATCAGAACTGCACCTTGGCCACTGAAGCACTCTCATTCATATTTTGTACCTGGCATACAGAGAAATTCCACACCTATTTGCACAATTTAATTGAGATTCTCAATATGATAGTTATAAAAGCTACTACTTGATTTCCAAAACCAAATGAGAAATCTCTAAGATCAAAGGACCATATCTTATTCATGTTTGTGACACTAATACCTAGCACAGCAGAAAGTTACTACAAATGGAAGGGAAAAAAGGAAAAAAAAAATAGAGAGAAGAAGGACCATAAACAAAAGGAGAAGATGAGAGGGAGGGAGGAAAAAAGGAAGAGAGAAAGAGATAAGAAGATGATAATTTTTCTATTCAAATAGAGAATGGCAAACGGAAACTTTCTTCCTCCCCAGAGCATTACTAATGAGTCCTACTTGAAAGATGGAATGAGACCATGAAAATAAAAAAATGCAGCCAGCAACAACCTGCAGGACATCTAGAGTGATTCAGAGTTATAATTCCAACTAGCACCAGTCAAATATCCAGTCACCCAGTCAACATCACTAGTTGAAAGCCACATGGAAGGGTTACCTTGGAATATTATATCCCTGCATATGGTCACAGCATCAGTTTTGGAGTCCTCTATTGGGGAAAGTCAATAGGCTCTTATGGAGAAGAGGAGACACAGTAGAGAATTCCTTCACTGAGAGGCAATAAGCACACTGCTTGGCAAGAGACTCAAAGGACATAATCACTAAAAGTGGCTCAAAATTTCTCTTCTCATGGATGAAGTGGGCAGTGTCCTACAGATGCTTTAAACACTAAGGAATCCTCATGGGAAACACACTGAGCCAGTGGCACACACTTGTAATCCCAGCAGCTTGGAAGGTTAGTCAGGAGGGTCATAAGCTTAAAGCCAGCCTCAGCAACTTAGCATGGCTCCAAGCAGGCTAGTGATACCCTGTCCCTAAATAAAATATAAAAAAGGGCTGTGGATGTGGTTCAGTGGCTAAGCACCCCTGGGTTCCATCCCCCGTACCAAAAAAGAAACACACTGAAATCTTTTGATCATAAGCACATCTAAAGCTGGGCAGGCAGAGTGGTGAAACAGGGAGAGGAGATATGTTTAGAAGATTAAAAAAAGAAGAAAATGAACTAATTTCAAAGTTCCTAAGTGCAAATGGCATCCACCAGTTATAAAATACATGACATATTTATAATTTACAAATTCTTTCCATATGAATTAAAGCAGTGATCAGATTCAATCCAAAATTTTTGACCCTCTTACTAGTAGAAATTATTTTCTCAGATTCTTTCTTTTGAGTTATTTTGCTGCCACCCCCACTGTACACTCTTGGTTTCTCTCTCTGAGCCCTTCTAGGCAGCCATAGAGTTCTAAATCAAACCATGGTAACCATCCATTTCCAAACAGTATAGCCCAATTGAAAGCATTGCTCTTTTAACCTGTGTGAGAATGAAGCTCAATGGGAGATGGAGGAAATGTGATACAGAGCCTCTGGGGATTTGGGGCTGATATGAAGTGATAGATCTCCTTGTCATATTTAGTTTCTGTGATTCCATGCTATTCAACACAACTGAGCAATCTGTGCTTGTCACACATACCAGGCAAAGCTAATAGATAACTCAGTCCAGAAAGAAACTGCAGGCAGCATGTCAGAATCTAACCAAGAGGACAATATCTACCCGAAGCTAAGAAACAATGTAAATAAACTGCCCTTGGTGATTACCTTCAAGTTGAACTTCAACTACACTTCCAATCATCTTGCAATGCATGATACACAATCCCATTAGCTGAGATAATTTTCAGATAAAATTTGCACAATTTAGGACAGAGTATGATCTCTACTTTCAGTGATCAGACACATTTTAAATCAAATAACTGAATAAAATTAGAAAAGGTACAGAGGAATATATGAATGGGTGAAAAAATGATTAACTATAAATTAAATCTATTCAATTTTCATTCATTCTACTTTTGACATTTATTGAGCACTTACCCATAAAATATTTTAATAATCCATTTATAATGATCATAACTTCAAAAATAGCAAAATGAAATTTCCTTATATTACATATTAGACTTTTCATTGATTCCAAAAGTCATTCTTGCTATCAATCTCAGTCATGAGTAGATACCTAAAATCACATCAGGTCTTTGTGTATATACTCAAAACTTTAGAAATCCTAATGAAAATATGGTCTGAGCAATACCAAATATGTTCTATATTTAAAGGCATGATTAATTTCCAAGATTTATATAATGACATGACAGATAGTTGTCCCTATGCAGAATGTTTTCCATACAAGAAACTCAACCCTTAAACTTAAAGAAAAGATATTAATGCCATTTATTTTGCTGTTAAATTAAAACCAACACCCCATTCTTTATCACATACCTTACCTTTTCCAGGGGGAAAATTCCCATCTTCTTAACCACAAAGTCAGGCCCCTGGGGCAGGTATGTAGTTAGGATAAAGGTTTAAAATGAGTCACTGGTACAAAGAAGGATGAGATAGATCTGGAGCTAGAGTATGAAAGTATGCAGTGATAACTAATCCACTATATATTCTTACAGAACTTTAGGGGTAAGATAAAATAAATAGAACTGAAAATATCTAGAATGGTCATCTGCCATCCTGTAGTATCTAATTTGGAGAAATGGCAATCAAAGCAAATGGTTACTTTCTCAATCGATCTGATAGTAAGATGCCAAAACATATCCCAGACCATTCTCATGAAGTAGGTCCTTTCCCAAGGGTAAGATTGACTATGGTCAAGTCTTTATTTGGATACTTGGTCACTTGATTGATTAAAACTATGGGGCTTTAAAGTGGTAAATCCAAACTTTTAAGTTGGTACAGAAGCAATGTCATCTCTAAGGATCTTTGGGGTTGGAAGGTCAACTAGAGAAAGACCTCGGAGACTGTTGGCATCCTTCATCACTGTGGATGTGTTAAGAGTGAGGACAAACCTTGTCTCCAGAAGTGAAGGCTCATTTTATTTCAATTCTGCACAGGCTCTTTGTGCAGTAATAGTGGAAACACTCAAACTTGAGTTACATTTCCAAACCAAAGAGAATCCAATAATCATAGTCAACATTGAATTATTTATGCATATGAAAGAAAATAGTGTCTTCAAAAAGAAAATAATAATTTATGTTTGACTTCACAACACATATTTGGAGTTTTTTCTTTTGCTTTTGGCAACATCAACAGACTTATTTTCCTAATTATGTTTGACCTCAGTTAATGTCACAATTAACATTCTCCAAGCCTACACATACAAACACACACTACTCACCAATTGATGGTGGGTGGAATGCCCAGAAACATATTGTAGGATAGGGAAAGGTGGTCTGAGATTATGTTTTTGCTGCGGGCAATTCACACACTAGATAATCTGGATCAGTAGAGTTGGCTGTATTTACACCACTCTCTTCCTGGAGCCAATTAACCACATTAGCTAATTCCCATCCATAAAATATATGTAGCCTCAGTAATTACTTATTAAACTAAGTCTATCAGCACACAGAATATTTTCTTTTCACCAGGATTATCTAGCCTGACTGTATCAATCCAATTAAGCTCTCTCTAGCACTGGCTGCTGTACGGATCTTTCTGAGTTTTCCCTCAGGCTTGGAGAAATTTGGGGAATTAAGTACCTCCCTTGATTCCTAGAAAATTCCGTCTAGACTTTTCCCTGGTGCCCTGAAGGTCTGAGTGGACGCCCGGGCGCATCCGCCCGCTGCATCGCCCCTCTGGCTGGCTCACCTATCTTCTCTTCGGCTTGGCTGCTCTCGGCAGTCTCCGTCGGAGGCTGGGCTGTCGCCTTGGCGGCAGCATCCTCTGCAGCAGGGGTGGTGGCAGCAGCAGCAGTGACAGCAGCAGGCACGTCGGCTTGTTTAGGCTCCTCCTTGGCGGGCACGTCTTCGGCCTTGGAGGACGGCGAGTTGTCGGTGGAAGCTTTAGCGGCACTTTCTGTCTCAGCAGAGCCGGCCTTTTCCTCCGAGGGGGCAGGAGCCTGGGGGGCCGCCTGCTCGGGGGCAGCGTCGCCCTCCGCCTTCTTCTCCTCGGAAGGGGTGTCTCCTGCTTTGCCGGGCTCGTCGGCCTTGGGCCCAGGGGCTGGGGCCGCGTCGGCAGCCGGGCCTTCTCCCTCCTTCTTCCCCACCCCGTCGGCAGCAGGGGCTTCCTCCTTCTTCTCGTTTGCTTCGGCCTCGGCAGCTTGGGCATCGCCCTTCTTCTCTCCTTTGAGCTTTTTCCTTGTTATGTGTCCACGGAAGCTAGCCTGAATTTTGGTCGCGGCCTTATGAGCTTTGTCTTCTGGTTTGATTCCATCTTGTTCAATCTTTTGGTCCTCATCATTTTTTTCAACCTTCGAGGAGAAAATAAGGAGGAAAAAAAGAAGCTCAAGTCACAACATTAGACAAATATTTAGTGAGTCATTTATTCTGTGCCAGGCACTGAACTGGGAGTTAAGGAATCAACAATACTCTGAAGTTCAAGTCAAGGTTCCCACAGTATTATATGGGAATTCCCTTGACCTTCCAGAATCACTGGCATTATTTCATTCTCATTTCCTTTCTGCAGCTCAAGTGTTGCTCTACTGACAAACTTAAACCACTTTGGCTTTAGATGTACCTTGACAATTCAAATCGCATTCGCCTTAGGCTTTAGTCAAAGAGCTCTGAAAGACTGGAATTTATTATTTCTGAGAGCAACTCTGTAAAAACATTTTTTTAAATTAAACAAAAGTTTATATTCACCCTAAGAGTTCAGACATAATAAGGAGATTAATATTTTGATTACTGAAGGTAATAAAATGATATCTAACTTTCTCCTATGTGTGGTCCAACATCAGACCTTCAATTTCTTTTCTTTTTTTTTTTTTTTTTGGTAGTGGGGATTAAACTCAGGGGCACACCAACCACTGAACCTCATCACGAACCCTATTTTGTATTTTACTTAAAGGCAGGGTATCCCTGAGTTGCTTAGCACCTCGCTGTTGTAGAGGTTGGTTTTGAACTTGTGACCCTCCTGCCTCAGCCTCCCAAGCCACTGGGATTACAGACGTGTACCAGCACACCCAGCTAGACCTTTTAAATTTGAATACAGAAAATAGTCATTATTTCTGAGTTTAAAAAGTAAGAAATACTCTTTCCATTTTTCAAAAATTTGCATATATTTACTAAACCACAATTTCTTATACTTAAAACAATTTAAACCTAAAATTAGCTTTCATTATCATCAGTCAAGTCATCCTACTATGGAAGACAAGAGACTGGAATATAATATTGTGCACTTGTGCATGCATGTGTGTGTGTGTTTGTGTGTGTGTGTAATATTGGAAATTGAATCCAGGGGTAAACTACCACTGAGCTTCATACTCAGACCCTTCTACTTTAAAATTTTGTGACAGGGTCTCACTAAGTTGCTGAGGTTGTCCTTGAACTTGTGATCCTCCTGCCTCAGCCTCCTGAGTCCCTGGGATTACAGGTGCTCACCGTGCCCGGGTAGAATGCAAAAATTTGGGATGGCAACATTTGCAGCCTCACATGTGCTACAAATGACTTTTCCACTTGGAAATTAAATTAGAAGATAATAATATAAGGAATAGTAGTTGGGGGGGAAAGTAGAGGCAAGTACACAAGATTCTCCATAGCTTCATTGCTTGTCATGGTACCCCAGCTAGCTTCTGACAGTATGCATTAATTCCTTCCTTTAACTTTTGAACATTTAACTTTTGCTTGGTTTGTGAACACTGTTCTAGCCACTGAGAAATAAAGTAGTTAGCAGTATCTTCCCTTCAACAGACCACTAGCAAAAGAGTGTTTATCATGCGCGATGTCTTGTGCTTAGTCCCAAACTTGGCCTTGGCCTTGAACTTGGCCTTTGCTTCAGTTAAGGAGGTAAATCACAGTAGCCAAAACACAGTATGTTTTCCACCTGCCATACCAGCTGTGCCCCAGTGACCCAGATCCTGCTAATCATGGTGTAGTCTTGTTTGACATTCTTTGGAAAAGCACACAGGACTGTTACTGTTTAAAATACGTTAGAGGATTGACAATTTTCTCAGTAAAATTCAAGAATAAGTTTTTCTTCTTCCTCAGTATCCATACAAAGAAGGGAAGGGTAGGGGGAAATTACTTTAGAAAAGCCCATCCTGCCATCCTGCTCCCTCCTCCCAGCCCTAGGCTGCAACTGCTTCTCCCTCTGCTGCACTACCACCTTCCTGCCATCCTGCTGTTCTTGATGATTCCTACTGGGATGCACACAGCACAATCTGGGGCATAGGAGCAGCTGTCTCTGCCAGGAGCTCTCTGCTCAGAGATGGAATCATAACCCTGTAAAATTAACAGTTGTGAATGGAGCACAGAGCCAAGATGCTGTTATTTATTTTGTTCTGTCTTGAGTTTTCTGAATGAGGCACTATCTTATATGATAGGACATTTGCACTTGGGCACTGATGCCAAGTGGTTCTTTAATACAAATACTGTTCCTCATAAAAGTAAAAAAAAAAAAAAAAAAAAAGGATCATTTCAGAGTGGGCAGGTGTGCAGAAAAGACCCTCTAGTGACTCAAGAAATTTTAGAACCTTGTTTTCCTTATAAAAACACAAAGGAGATGAAGTATTTTACAAAACTGGAAAATACGAAAATAAGAAAGCTGATAATCTGCATAATATTAAGAAGCTACATAGATAAAGCAAAAGCTCCTCTTGATTCTCTTTCACAGAGCATCTGCCACTTTGACTTTACAGATGATCAGGATTTAAGTTTCTGTATATAGTGTCTCTGTTAAAATGACTATCTAGAAAGGTTCAGACTAGACCCATCAATCTTATTGCTAATCAGGAGTATAAAGAACACAAGAGAAGACGGGGCGGGCAGGAGGAGAGAAAATCAGGGAAGATTGACTGCAGTCAGAAGAGAGAAGTGAAACCAAGGCCATAGAGCCAGGTACCCAAATAGGTAGGTAGATCCACTCAAGGAGATGTTTCAAGTACTCCACAGGCATGTAGCTTGTCCTGGAGAAACTCAACCTCATTAGAGATTTAAAGAAACTTGACTGGGAAAGGACAACCAACACTCTAAAGATTTTTCAGATAGAGTGAAGAAAGGGGAGAAGGGGAAAGGAAGTGTGGGAAAAGGAGGAAGGAGTTATGGGAATAGAACAGGAGGGAAGGAGAAAGTTGTAAAACTGGGTGTTAAGCAGACAAGGTCAAATTGGGTATATATGCATCTCTTTTGCATTTGTAATTGATTCTGTTAATAAAGCTTAAATTACACGTTGTTTTTCTGGTAAAAATCTTTTTTGCAGTACTTAAAGTAACTAGTCTGGGAGTGTATTTTGTTAAGGGAGGAGATAAGGAAAAAAAGAGCATTTCCCTAGGCTGGCTACTGGGGTAGTCTAAGGTGTTGGGATACTTGAAAATTTTCCCAACTAGAAAGAGAAAGCAAAGGACATTTGAGCCCAAAGAATCAGAGATCGCTCGAAACATTCAGCACAATGCTTTCAATTTCTAAAAGGGGAAGACATGGCTCTCAAAAGGTAAATGACTTTCTAAATTCATAGAGTAAGTGAGTCAGTGGCCTTTTACTTGAACTCAGGTTCCCTTCTCCAAGTTCATGCATCTCCCGAGTTCAACTTTATTGCTTGTAGAAAAGTTTGGAATTTCTTGTACAGGATAATCCATAAAGCAACATATCAACATTCTCATTCACATATTCATTGACAATACTGAATATCTATGCTGAGCACTAACGGGAGCGCACATGCGAAACACACGCACATGCACACGCACACGCATTCTCACTCATGAGGAGATGGATGCTGTCTCTGCCCATGCAGGATTCTCTCTTAAGTACACTTAAATTACTCCATAGTACTTTATCATTTATTTTCCAGGAATTCATAGATGCCTGGTCTTACATTCAACTTGTAAAATAAGACCAACTGTCTAAAATTATGAGTTCCAAATGGAAGATATTCAGAAAAGGGATCCTGGTATTTAATGACTAGAGAATCAGCTCATATGTTTCAGTAAATATCGATTTGTTTTTTTAACTCATTCTTGCCACAAATAAGCTTTGTGCTAAGCTATGATGTTTTCTGAGGGAATTTCAAGATTCTTTGATTTTACATGGAATTCTCACTATCTGGGAATTAACTGAAGAGGACATTACCATGCAGTATGTTATATTTAGAAAGAGTATCATTATGAATTGCCATGACTATTTTATGAATTTTTATTGCTATAGTTGAATTTTCTTTTACTGACTGGAGTATTTGCAAGCCGTGTAATTCACAAAATTTTATAGGAAATGAAACTACATGAACACTTGACTTTTCAAAGAACATTAAAATCTTGGGCGAACATTGGTCTGAAAAAGTAGTATCATTATACTAACATTTTGGAACCTAGTCAAATTTCTAAATAGATTAGATGAAAGAATGATAATTTTCATTGACATTTAATAATCACACATGAGAAAGCCAGAAAAATCCATTTGAATATGCAGTTTTGTTGCTCTGGTTAATGTTTCTTTTCTCCTTTTTGGGGGTGAGGGCAGGGAGAATGAATGGACAACTTAAGTTTTATTTTAAAATGTCCAAACATTGACATTCATTATGTTACAGAAGAGCACTAGACAAAAACCCATGAATGTCTAACTTTCAGAACTAAAAATAATATCCATCTTTCTGGGATACCTCAATGCATTTAAATTTTTCCAATTATCATAGGAATACCTTGACCTTCCAAGCAAAGAAAAACTTCTTCTGCTACTAAAATAATACTATTATAGTACTTCAAATTTTTCTCTTTAAAAGTATTGATTTTTAAATGCTTATCACATAATTATCAACAAATATACCAATTCTTCTAAGAATATCTTTAGTAAACTAAAATGTCAATTTGAACACAAGACATTTTTGAGAAGTAAAACTGAAGAGGTGAAGACATCCTAAGAAAAATGTTTTTTTTTAGCATATTTTCATTTTCATGCTCATCAGATTTTTATGTAGACTGTGAAACAGAATAAAGAATTGGTGAATAGGGCTGGGGAGATAGCTCAGCTGGTAGAGTGCTTGCCTTGCAAGCACAAGGCCCTGAGTTCTATCCCCAGTACCAAAAAAAAAAAAAAAAAAGAATTGGCGATTATACATGAAATCTGGCAAGCACCTAGTTACGGCTCATTCTATTTTTTATTAATAATTTATTGAGGTAGAATTCACATAATTTTACCCTGTTTTGAAGCATCGTTGATACCCTGTCTTTATGCTTTTGAGAGAATATCCAAGTACTAAAATGATTTACAGTGGAACTTTTATACTTTCTTTGAACCTAATCAAAGATCAGAAATACAGTAGAGTGTCCCTTATAAATGAAAAAATTTTAAAAAATGGAGGATGGATGAACTTCCTCCAGTTCTGTAGATGAAATATCTTTGCATGTTTCTCGGTAGTGTAGAAAAGCAGGTGTTATTCAAAAGAGGAATAGTCACAGCTGGAATACACAGGGATCCCTCAACACCAAGTCTGGTTTGAAGATTGAACTGAGAGTAAGAATAGAATGAGGAGCAGAATTTAGGTAGAAGCAATGTAAGTGTTATGCCTTTGTCAACAATTATCATAACTTGTTTAAACTCTGATGTTCAGTCCAGTAAAATGTCATTTCTCAGTTACTGAGAAGATGGGAGTACACAGACTATAAAGACTGAACAATTATCCAGGGGAATGTGAGACAGAAAGAGGAAACATGGAACTGCTGACAAAAGGATGTTGTTTTGTTGTTGTTATTGTTTTATACTGGGGATTGAACCCAGGGGACACTGAGTCACACCTCCAGCCCTTTTTATTTTTAATTTTGAAACAGGGTTTCACTGAATTGCTGAAGCTGACCTCTAACTTGTGATTCTCCTACCTCAGCCTCCCAAGTAGTTGGGATTACAAATGTGTCCTATAGCACCCCACCTTATCCCTTTTAAAAAAAGGTATAACGTAATACTACAACTCCAGAGTCATAATAAGTGGACAGGCAATGTTATTGATTGACTGACTACATAAGAAAACCAAATATCCTGTGTTGGAAACTGTAATAGTAATGGTAATTTTACAGGAAAGAGCTAGTAATTAAAAGATAAATCTTTGGTTCATTTTCATATATTTCTTATTTAACCTGTATGACTCACCTACTTCCAAAATGATATGAGATAGTATATTTAGCACAACATATAATACTATTGGGGAAAACTCAGTTTTCATTCAGAAGAGTTATCTTTCATTTTATTTTATGTATTTGTAAACCTATTTTCCCACAGAGTCAGATAAAGGTAAAGAGCACATTACAATGGACATCTTCTAAGAAATAAAATACTCAGTTTATGAGAAAGGTATCTATTTTGCTGCTGATTCCCCAGTTTCTAGAATGCTACCCGACACGCAGCAGGTATTCACTTAATATTTGCTTAACGAATCCAAAATTTCAGCTTCTCAAGTAACATCACTTCACAAAAATGGTACAGGAAGTTTAGGATTGCAGTTCAAAGCCAGTCTTAGCAACTTAGCAAGGCCCTAAGCAACTTAGTGAGATTTTGTCTCTAAACAAAAAATAAAAAGGGCTGGGGATGTAGCTGAGTGGTTAAGCCCCTGGATTGAATCCCTGGTATTAAAAAAAAAAAAAAAAAAAAAAAATGGGGCAGACAAAGAAGTTGGGATTCTTCTTTTAATATGGAACATTTCAGCAATTTGCATGTCATCCTTGCACAGGGGCTGTGCTAATCTTCTTTGTATCATTCAATTTTAGTATATGTGCTGCCAAAGCATGCACTAAGATTTAATTTTGTTAACTTTTATTAAAATGCTTCATTCCCAATGATAAACTTCAAGAGCATCTAAGATAAATGTTTTGTTTTTTTTTTTTCCAGTTACAGAAGTGGATGTGAGGAGTCCAACAAGGAGAGACATAACAAAACTAATGACATGCCATCACATGACATCAATAATAACAATAATAATAAGCCAAGCATTTATAAATATATATATATATATTTATATATATATATATATATATATATATATATATATATATATATATTTTGTACTGGGAATTGAACCCAGAGGTACTTAAACACTGAGGCACATTCCCAGCCTTCTTTTATATTTTATTTAGAGAAAGGGTCTTGTTGAGTTGCTTAGGGCTTCGCTAAATTGCTGAGGCTGACTTTGAACTCATGATCCTCCTGCCTCAGTCTCCCAAGTCACTGGGATTATAGGTGTGTACCACTGCACCCAACTGCACCCAAGCATTTAGAAATAGTAAAGATACAAACAATAATGATAAAGACAACTGATTTATATTCATTTTATTTATGGATTGGCTAGACTTATATCAATAAAATTAGTTTTCTCAATATCTTTCTTTTCTTCAAAGTAACTGGTGAAAATTTCATGGGGGATTGTTGAAGGATCTCTATTTCCCTCTATTAATACTTAATCTGTGTATCATTCTCCAAGGTCTAAGAAAAATAGGATGGGGAGTCTAGTCCTTTAGTTATTCAAGGAAGAAAGACCCTTTTCCTCAAACTGGGATTGGGAAGAGCCTAGAGTTGAGATAGGCACATATTTATGCTGGTCATCTGCCAGGGTATGTTTTGGGCTGAAGTTGACTAGCTCTTCTAGATAACTTTTGGGTATGGTAGACATAGTTATAAGATGCCTAACTGAACCAAGGGCCAAAGTCACTGACACTCAGGCAAATACCGGGCGAGAATCTGCCCTTGGAGAAAGAGGCTCTGCTCTTGAGCAATGGAAATCACTCTGCTGATGAATGCTACCTGCTGCAGAAGCTTATGTTGACAACCTCTAGAAGTGGGATGCTCAAAGGAGAGAAGGGCAGGGGAGGTGAGGGAGACACTGAACTCAGCTCTCAGAGCCATTACTTTGCCTGTAGTGGCCACTGAACTGGAAACAAAAGGGAGGGACTCCCCATCAGGTTGCTGAAAAGGCTGACATCACAGGCCATGAGAGGGACTGTGAGGCTTCTGCTGACAACTGGAGTGAGAGGGGAAACAGCAGGCAGCCAATACAACTGGGAAAATAAAAAAACAGAAAACATCCTACGAGCAGACAGCTCCCTGCACCACCACCAGAGATGACCCCTTTCCCATGAGACCCCAACAGCAAAACACATCCTGAGTGCTAGAGATGGTCAGAGCCAACCAGCAGGAAGCGAGCCCCTGTGCCTGTGGAACTTAGCATAAAACAAACTTCTTTCCAGGTAAAACACTACAAAATGTCTCTTATTGGACAATCGAGAATACAAGATACGATGAAATAAATATTTTTAAATTTCTAGATTCTTCCTATTATATGAAATCCAACCACTGATTTTGGTAATGAAGCCCCTTTATAAATTATACTCTGAGTCAGCAAGTGCTTGGTGCCTTTTGTTCAATGAGTCCTTCCTCATTCACTCTATCATCCTTTCCCCAAATGTTACCACCCTTGGTCTGCTGATGGTACAGTTTGCTTTAGTTTTTGAGTTGTCCCCCCAAAAGCCCATATGTTAATACAGGACTGTTGAAACAAATTGATCAGATTGTGAAAGCCATAACATAATCAATGGATAAAGTTGATTGATTAATTAATAATTTGAGTGGATTACTGAGTGGTAACTATAACAGGTGGGACATGATAGGAGAAAGAAGGTCACTGGGAGTGTGCCCTTGGAGATTATATCTTGTCCCTGGCTCCTTGCTCTCTTGCCTCTGGACTGCCATTGGCTGAGTAGTTTTTCTCTGCCCTTCTGCCCACATGTCCTTTCTCACCTCAGGTCCAGAACAATGGAGTAGGTCACCCATGGACTGAACCTCTGAAACTGTGAGCCCAATTGAACTTTACCTCCTCTGAGTTGTTCCTGTCAAGTATTTTGGTCACGGTGATAAAAACCTGACTAGCATAACTTACTCTGTTTTTCCTTCTTAGTACTTACAATCATCGGACATACGATTTTATTTCATTAATAACTAAAACTTCCCATGAACTATAAACTCAGAAAAAAACCCCGTCTATTTTGTACAATCCTCAAAACCTTAACGACTAAAACACCTCCAGTTGCAAAGTGAACTCTTAAAAGGTATTTATTGGTAGTTAAGTGACTATTTGCCACTTGGCATTGGTGACCACGAAGCATGTAAGTGGGAGGCTTTCAGTCAACTGGGTATCTCTGCCCTGCTATGCTGTGGATAAGCTCCTGGCATGAATGCTGGGACCCGTCACCAAGCTTCTCTCTAGCAGTCATCTTTCTCTAAGCTCTTACATTTATAATGAGTACACAGTACATGCATTTTGCATTTAAATTCAATCCTCGTAATAATTGTGTGTGGAACACATCACTCTCCCTTTTTTATAATCAAGTCGACTAAGGAAACAGAAGACCTGGTGCTACCCAGCTTCCAGATTACAGAGTCCATCCTCTGTCCTACTCTTTGTCCAGTGCCTTTTAAAGTACAATGTAGAAAGCCAATAGTACTTTGCCCTGTAAGAGCATGGGTTATGGAGTTAGACATGTGGAGGTGTGAAACCAGCTCTGCCACTTACCAGCTCTTGACCTTGAACAAGTCAGCTTCCAGTTACTTATCTATAAGATGGAGGAATAGCAGGAAGATTCTATTGGGTTGTTGTGAAGAGTAAACCAGCTAATGTACATAAAGTACTTAGTACAGTCCCTGACACATTGTATATGCTGGAAAAGAGGTAGATCCTACTATTTTTATCATCATAATCATTGTCATTATGATTATCCTCTCAGGGTATTTTCTACATCATGATGAGACTAAGCTAAGATATGTGAGTAAGGTAAATACCAAAGGAGGTTGGTCATTATGCCTCATTCACCCTGTGATCGCTGACGTCCACACCTGGGAGGGGAGAAGATGTTCTTTAACTCTATAGTTGTACTGAACAATCTCTCCTCAAAGAGACAAGCAGAAAACTGTCTAAAATGTGCCACAATATTTGAATAAGTTTGTTCCTATCCCTAGGAAGTGGGGAGATCTAATTACATTGTCAAGGTTGAATCATTGTCCTGTCTTCTACCAACTGATTCCCTCTCAATCCTCTCTACCTTTATCCATCCCTCAAACCTCCACATGTTCCAGCAGTTTAGTGATAAAGTCTATTTATTTTCAAAATATGAACTTCACCTGACACCCCCTCATTCCACAAAAGAATAAATAAATAAAATAAAATCTCATTTAACTACCTTTTATTTATCAACCCAATACTGACCCGGATATATCCCTTACATATCCAGTAAAACAATTGTCTGTGTAGGTTCTGAAAGCTACTCTATGTGTTTATGTCTGGTAATCTTCCTATCTGATACCAGTTATGAAAGCAGATATTTGTGGGGGACTAGCTTAGGAGTATCTGTTCTCAAGGAGAAAGATCATTATAATCTCAGATTTCCAACTCTATGGCCAATGCTCCCCACGTGCTATTTAATAATACCCAAATGTCATGTATCTAATATCTAGTAAAAATAAATATCTTCTGTCTTCAGAGTGCAAGTTATTATATTCTTGTTGGTGAGAGAGATGAAGAAGAACTTGGGACTCTTTGCAAAAAAAGAAAATAATGGTAGGGGCTTAAATGAGTGTATTACACATTATGACGCACTTTCAACTTAAAATTTTTCCTCAAGGAATTACAATGAAGTACACTGAGCAAGTGTGCTATCATCTTTGCAAATTGAGGAAAGAGATTGGTGGAAAGCCCCATAGTTCAGAGAATGTGTCTTAAATGTAGGTCTCTAATCTCTTACATTTTAGAGAACCTAACAAAATCAAACTAAAAATTCAATGCTAAATATTCAGGAAGTATCATGGAATAAGTAGCAATCCTAACATCAACTCTGAGACTCTTGGAAGTACTTTTTAATTAACACAATCAGTCTATATTTCAGATCTCATGAAAGGAGTGCCTTCAGAATCTCTTTTAAAGTACACCTATGTATTTGAAGTGGCTGGTAGGATGATCTTATAGGGCTCTGCTGTCTGTCAGCAATAATTTTGCACATGCCTTAATATTCTATATTGATCACCAGGTGACTTTCCTTTTAGAACAGTACTTGAAAAATCTAAAAAGAAAAAAAAAGCAAGTGTGTTTCTTCCCTATTCTAGAAGATACATGGTTAGATTCTTCTGTGTATGGAAAAATCAATCGAATATTTTCATTGTTAGGCTGCAGCAGAGGGCAGGTAAGGGGGTGAAGTGGGGTGTCAGGTACAGGTCATATAATTCTGAGCATGAATACACTTTTAATTGGATTTCCACCCCCAAGCAGCTGAACTATTTAAGGTAAATACACAAGAGCCATCAAAATTTTGTAAATCATCCTGGTGTGATGCCACACGCCTGTAATCCCAGTGACTGGAAGGTTGAGGCAGGATCTCAAGTTCAAAGCCAGTCTCAGTAGCTTAATAAGCCCTAAGCAACTATTCAAGAACTTGTCTCAAAATTAAAAAAAACAAATTAAAAGCACTGAAGATGTAGCTTAGTGCCAAAAGATCCCTGGGTTCAATGCCCAGTACCAAAAGGGAAAAAAAAAAATCTTTACATCTAAGTTTGTTATAGTTGCACATGTTGTTATTGTGCTTATTCTTCCTTTCTGGCCACCCTCTTTGTTTCCGGAATTCAGTTCCCTCTTGATCTTCTGTCACTGGCACTCATCAATTACATGTTCCCTGATGTGACACAGGAGTCAAACAGTTTAAGTTTGAATCTTGGCTCAAGTGTAGCTCATATATATAGCCAGAGGTAAATTACTTAATGATTCAATTTCTTCATCCCTCATATTAGGATACTAACACCTATTGGGCAGAATTTTCTTGAAGATGAGAGAAAATAGAACTTGTAAAGTGTGTGTGATGACATAATATAAATGAAGTAAAAATTGCTACTTTCTGAAGACTAGGAATTGAGTTATTTGAGTTATTTGATAAATATTTTAGTTTTCTCTTTTTGACAACTCCATGAAGAGATGTTTCAAGGCTGTGCACACTTGAAAAACAACATATCCCCCCATTAAAAAAAACATTAAAAGTAAAGATTGCAAAATACCCCCATATCCTTGGTGAACATACTACTAACAACAAATTGAAAAAATTATATAGCACTATGTATCAAGCACTTTTCTAAGTACCTCTTTATATGGTTCATATATTTGTTTATATGTATTTACTAGATATATATTTTATATAGTAACTGATTTAACTCTAACATTGTTATATGATGAGTATTATTATTATTCAGAGGAAAAAGGATCCGGCATTAACTTGTTTAAAATCACACAGCGAGTAAGTGGCAGAGCCAGGATTTGAATGCAGAAATGCTTGAATAGGTTATGTGTGAAGTAGAATGAGCCTAGGAAGCCAAGAAGTTAAGAAACCAAGTGAGGCTAAGACAGATCTAATCTCTGCAGGTTTTTCCTCAAAGCTCCCAGGTGAAGAGCAGAGAGGAATGTGGGACAATTCAGAGCAGGATTTTGTCACTGCCAGTGCTTGCCAATGCTGGGTTAATCCAGAGTGTGCAAAGAATGAAACACTAGAGCTGTTGCCCCCATCTCATCTTCTTCTTCAAAATCTGTTCACAAAAAAAAAAAAAAAGCAGAAATAAATTGCCAAGCAGAGGCTGAGGCATCATGACCTCATCACCCAGATGAGGCCATGATTCATTTTCCTTGTGAAGATTTTGATGGGGAAGATTCACACTTGAGATGTTGAGAACAGCCCAGAGACCAACTTTCCTATTAATTCTGGAAGCAGGAGAGAGAAATTATCAGAGAGCAGAGAAAGGAAAACTGAGAGAAGAGGGAGGGAGGGGGCCTAAGGTCAGGAATTATGGCTACTTAATTAAATGAGGGAAGCAAACAGATGAAGTAGTTACCCTTATGTATTCTTATCACAAGAAAAGGGTTGAGCAGGTTGTAAAGGGCAGGTTCTATGATCTATTCCTGTGTCTGAGGATTTAAATCCAGCCCAAGTTCCTGAATTAAACATGTCTTTTCCCTTGAACCAGCTATTTTTGTTTCCTCACAACTGCAGAGAAGAAGATAGGGAAATCCATCTAGAACTATTTCATGGATGCACTGCCAGCTCTTCCCATTTATGCCACATAGCTCCTTGGAGGAAGATACTGTTTGTTTAGTAACTGTTTGTTGTGGCACAAAGCACTGGAACACCTCCCATTTTGTTGTTCTATAGGGGGAAACATTGCATCCTTTGAAGCCATCAACAAGAGAAAATTCCCTCTTATCCCTTTTTGAAACTACATAAGCAAATTTTACAACTTCTGAATTAATTCATATGAAGCTACCTTCCAGGGATTCATGATATCCCAGTCTTTGGGCAGAACACATAGGCTGAATTAGGAAAAACAGGAAGATACTGTCTGATCCTGGGGTCTTGAGGTCAATGAGAGCTACTTTCCTTTCTCCTTGATGTCTAGACAACTATGAGATGCACCATAACCTCATATGCGATGTCACATGACCCAGAGAGACACACAAGGCACCAGATCTGTGCCTGGCACAATAAAACTCCAATAAATAGGGAGTTTTCCAGATGTGCTGCACATGAAAAGCCTGGAGGCTCTCCTGAGTGCCAGGGTTGTGGGAAGCTGGGATGATGCCACGCTCTTTGGGGCTTTACTCCCCCAAAAATAGTGGTTCCTCACATTTCTGTTTCAGCCCAGAACTAAGACCCCAAACTAAGAATAAAAGATTGCCAGAGGGCTCCAATAACCATCTCTATCTGGGGTTGAGCAACATACTGACTTGTAGCTAAAATAATTCCCTAGTTTCTCCTTAAGTCCAAGTCACAGTTAAAAGTCCTATCAGAGTCCAGTAAGTGTAACAAACCAAAGCTGCTCTGCAGCCTCTGATTAATAGGCTCAATAGTTTGTGCCATGATGGAGAAGAAGCCCAGAGACATGCAACAGGAGCTGTAAATCACTGTGGAGCAGCAAAGCAATATTTGGGAGGTTGGTGGTCCTGGTGGAACAGATGTACAAGGAAGACCTAGACAAAGACATTTCTTTCACCAAATGTCTGAAACTCTGCCTTGGAGCATTATTTCCATATTTTAAGGCTTAAAATTGACACTAAAAGTTAACACTATACTATTCAATTTAAGAAGCTCTCTTACTTGATCCGTCTTCCACTCTATGCTATGTATTTTATCATATTAAGTTAAAAGAGTTATGAATTTATCATATTGAACATCTCCCTCCCTTTAAAAAAAAAGACAAAAAACTTTAAGTATTCTTATTGTTTAGCAAGCTAAGAAGATATTAATTGCTTTGTCATTTAAGAAATTCATAGGATGAACCCAATCTGTCTTTCCAACTTGTCTTGTGAGTATGCCCTGAACTTCAGACAAGTAAAAGCATACCATTCATGCGTTCCATGCTGGCCTGGCTCTGTGTCCTCACTGAAAACATAGTCCTCCTCATGCAGCTCTCAAGTTTATGTGTCTTTTAAAGACCTATACATCTTTATGATTTTTCCTAGTCCTTATCTCCTTGGTTACACAGTTTTCTTGCTCTGCCTCAATTGGAGAGAGCAGAAATGAACATTTGCCTGCACAAGGCCAAACTGCAAAAAATATTGAGTCAGATAGTTTCTATCATAACCATTCAACTGTCATGGTGGTGTGAAATGAGCCATAGACAATACTTAATGAATGACCATGGCTGTGTGCCAATAAAACTTTATGAATAGTAAAATTTAAATTTCAGATAATTTTGAGGTACTGCAAAATATTATTCTTTTGATTTTGCTTCACCATTTAAAAATAGTAAAATCCATTCTTAGCTTTCAGGTCATAGTGTGCCAATCTCTGGGACAGAGTATACCTTGATGTTAAATTTCCAGTGCACTCTAAGATGTCCTTCTTTTTGTATTATAGTTACAGGTGTACTTACTTCCCAAATACTCTACTAGTCTATAAATTCTTTGAGGGAAAGAATACTGCTCTAATAATAATAATAGAGGCTACTATTTATTGATTACCTTATGTAAGACACTGAGTTTTACGTGTAAAATCTCATAACAAATGCATAAGGTAGGTACTATTATGGTATTTTGATACTGGGGAGTGAATACAGGGGTGTTTTACCACTGAGCTACATCCCCAGTTCTTTTATTTTATTTATTTATTTTTTGGGGAAGACAGTGTCTTGCTAGGTTGCTGAGGTTGGCCTTGAACTTTCTGCCTCAGCCTCTGGAGTTTCTGGGATTACAGGTGTGTTCCAAATTGCCTGGATTAAGGTAGGTATTATTTTTATTGTTACAGATAAGAAATTAATACTTGAGAAGGTTCTGAACTCATTAAGCAGCAGAGCTAGGAGCTGACTACCTCAGCAACCTGACTCCAGAGCCCAATCTCTCTATCGCTGTTTCATAGTTTATACTGTCATGTATAACTAATTGGAACAAGAAAAAAAAAATTAAAAAACCTTAATATGTGCCTGAGAAATGAGCATTTTATTTTGGAGTAAACTCCTGAGACAAGGTTATAATTCCAATGCCTCGAAACAAGCTCACAGCAGAAGCTCTTTTGGGGAGGGCAAGCTGCAAAGAACGGAGAAGAGGTGACACTGTAGTGGGCCTGCCTTAGAAGAGCCTTTGCCCTGTTATCTCTTAACATAACATGCTCAACTCAGATGATGCACAAATCCCGATGCAACACACAGAAGTGCAGACAGAACTGAATGGGGGAAAACGCACAAAATTGTTGCTGAGCCCCAGAGGAAGGGCCAGGCCTATGAGCTAGCAGCATGCCAGCTGCTCTCCCAGAAGGAGAGAAATGAGTGCAGCTGGGAGGACACTTGTGCAATAGAAAAAGATTTTTTTCTTTTTTTTGTAACCATCAGATTTAAGCAAATTGCTTATGTGTGAAAGGTTTTGCAGAACCAAGCTAAATGGTGCTAAGTCACTAGACAAAAGATCACACCCTCCAGCTCAAGACACCTGTCTCCAGAGACTATTTCTAACACTCTAAGTCTAGATGAGGACAGGCAGTGAACAGCATCCAGATCAGCTAAGGGCACACAGTGACCTGGCAACAGGAACAACAAAAATTCTTAAATCCCCAGGGCTGTTGTGTCAGTGAGAAGAGAAAGCTGAGGAGGAAATACGCCCTCTGCAGCCTTGCTGCTCCCTCTGTGGCCCAGCAGCACCTGTACCACAAGGGCAGGGCAGGCTGGAAGTGCAAATTCTCACCAGGTCCAAGGTCAACTGAATCAGGATCTGCATTTTAGCAAATCTTTTGCACGTTAATGTGTGAAATATGCTGGCCACATCACTAACCACATCTGTTGTGGGAAATCCAGTTTCTTTTGAATGGTTCTGTAAAAGGAAGGACAAATTCAGAGGTTCCTCTTTTTATGAAATTCAGAAAAACAAGAAGCAGCAAGTAAGTAGTAAAAATCCTGGACCGTGGCTGTATACCTGACTCATCCCAAACTGACCACAACCTGTGGACATCTCCTCACTTCTTCAGGCCTCAGTTTGTTCCACTGTACGCTAAGAGAGTTGACAAGATGGTTTAGGGCTCAAACATTCAAAATATCGAAGTTCAAATTGTGTGCATATAAATGTGCTGATTTCCTATTTCCTAAAAAAAATGCATCTAAGAAGTTTTCTGTGATCTAATCCTAGGATCTGGAATGGACAGGATCTCCTCTATAGACTTTGGTCTCAACTGTCACTTACCTTTTAATATATATATATATATATATATATATATATGTATATATATTATATACACACATATATATCCTAATTATCTAATTATATATGTAAATATGTAATTTGTATATATATTTGCATGTATAACCAGTTATATACATACATATGTGTGTGTATATATATAGAAAGATATATATGTATATATGTGTGTGTGTGTGTATATATATATATATATATATATATATATATATATATAAAGAGAAAGAGAGAGAGGGAATATGTGCCAGTTCTAAATGGATCACCAAATCAAAAGAGCAAAATCTTGTCTATCAGCCAGGCTCCCATGCTGGTAAGACCCTTGACTGTACAGTTCAGGATGCCTCTACTTTCATGCTCCTATGAACTGGTAAATGACCCATCTCATCAGAAAGACATTACTATCCTTTAGACACCTGAATCCAACTCTCTCCAAATGCAGGATCACATGATTCATTAGTCAGCAAAAAGTGACATTTGCCCCTAAGCCTCTATGATGAAAGAGTGAAGGATTCTAAAGGAAAGTCCTACTTGACAATTTTTAAAGCCATGTTGTCAGTCTGTGTGGAAAATCTGAATGATTTCTATTGTTCTAGTTGGAGGGGGAGAGGGAAACTGCTAAATAAGTAAATAAGATATAAAAATCACTGTTATCCTCTGCCACAATTATTTTAAACCTATTTCAGCAAGAAAACAGGGAAAGATAATTCTAACTCCCATCAGCTTCCTACACTCATCCCTGGCAAATGCAGTATTATCTTGCTCTATAGCTCCTTGGTGACCCCAGATGTCTTTGCAGTCACCAGCATCCAGGACTGAGATTCACCGAAACTGGCTGCCTGACATCTTGGCTCGCTCTTCTTCCTTTTGGCTTTCTTCTCATGTGGACCTGAAGTCATTTGCAGCCCATCACATTGTGAGTGTTCAATGCTCATTCATATAACTGAGTGAATGAACAAATGCATGCTGGTGCCACGCGTTTCCAGACCAAAAAGAAATCTCACACCAAGTCTAAATTTGGTTACATGTAGTCATCGCACTTCTTTCCACCTGTTTCATTTACTGCCCTCCCCGAAAAAAGAAACTTGTTTGCAATTGTCTACAGAGCCTGCATTTCATAATGGGGAACGGAATTCTCAAATGAAGACGCCTAGAAAATCTAAAATAATAATTACGAAGGATCATCGTTTTCCAAATGGAGCCTCTAGCCGTGACTCCTTAGCTGCTTTTCTCTCCTGTGCTATCCTCTAATGACAAGTCATTACTGTTTATTTTTCAAAGGTCTGCTTCTGCTGACATAAAGAAACCTTCCTGCCCGCTGCTCTGATCTCGCCGCGCTGGAAAAATGGTGCAAACAACCCCAGCCCAGGAATGCTAATGTGCACTTTGCAGCCTCCAAGCTTCTAAGGCAAGGAAAATAGGAGGGACAAGCCGATTTGCAAGTGACCCAGCTTTCTCTCTTCTTTTTTCCCCACCCACTGTGTAACCTTGACACCGCCCAGGTCTCAGTCCGCGGAAGCAGGCTGCTGCTGATGCAGGCGAGCGGTGCAGGCAAGCCCACTAATGAAGGGCCAAGGAGGGGCCTTGTCCCTCGCTGCTCTTCTACCTCGGGGAGGCTTGGGGCATAGACTGGTGCTTTTGTTCTCCAAGCCACAGGAAGAAGCAATTATCCCCCAAACAAGAGTTTGTGGAGGTTCATGAAAATAAAACCAAACTCCCCATTGCTCCAGAAGAACAAGAGGCCTCCTCCCCCTGTGCTTGGAGGGTTGGAGGAGGGGCTCTGTAGGTTGCAGGTCCCAAATCGCTGCCTTGGGAGGAACTGGAGACTGCCAGTGGAGGACCCACCCGAAGCACAGTTAGCACCACGCCCCACAGTCCCCATAGTCTCAGCAGTCCAGGCCACGCCCGCCACGCCCGCCGCGCCCGCAGCCCGCTGGCAAGCCGGAGGTGGGGGCGCGGAGAGTCGCGGAGCAGAAACAAAGGGATGAGATCACCGTGAAGAGGGGCCAGAGCGATCATGAAGAGACAGAAAACGAAGAGGGACTGCTGGACTGAAACAGGAGTCAAACATGCTGGTTTGAGGCAGGGAGAACAAGCAGTCAGGTGGTGGGCACAAGAGCGGAAACAGTGGGGACAGGGACCTGTCAAAACTAGCCCTTGTTAGGAAAAAAGAAGAAAGTTTGCTTAATTCCTATCTCTGCTCCCCATCATGTTGCTTCCCCCAAACTCCCACGTTTTGTGTCAGTTGTCTTATATACTTAACTTTTGTAAGACTGGAGAGTAAGGATGGACTTCAGGGCGTCCCTGAATCTGAAGCAGTAGGCAGTGCGTTTAATTTATAATTACATTTTGTTTTCTACAACTGTCAGAGAAAAATGTCAGCTTGAGGTAAGATAGAAGAAATAAGTAGAAAGGAGACATAAAGGAAAAGAAAATAAGATTTTAATTCAGAAGTTTCGCACACTTTTTCCAGGTTTGTCACCCCCTACACTAGTCTCCCTTCCGGGCATAAGTCTACCTGTGTACTCTTAATTAACTTCCCAATAAATCAATTAAGGCAAGAGAGATAAGATATCTTGAGGAACCCATAATTTAGGGAACTTTCCAGTCCTACCAATCAGATAATGAGGAGCACACCAGCCTAAGGATCCTGAGACTGGCCAGACCACCAAAAACGGTTTGGGATCATCAGACAGATACCATTCCAACATTTCTTTCCCACCACTCATAAAGTTTCCTTTAAAAGAAAAGCCGGGAACCCCAAAATCTGGATTCTCACTCTTATGATGGCCCACATTCTCCCTTGAATATGTTCCTTACTTTGTTCCCAGAGACAGAGAGAGATTGCCCCAACTCTCCCTTAAATATGTATAAACTTCCGTGCATGTGGTGTGTGATGAAATTCTTTTACCTCAGGTATGCCAAAAACCCTGCTGGTCCGGGTTTGACTTCCCCCTTCTCTCCAGGAACTTACCAGACTATTATTTGGAGACACCTCTTCTCCCATGCCAAGAGGTGTACACTATTACCCACCAAAGTTTAAATTAACAGTAGCATTGTGGAAAAGAAAAAATAATAATAAGAAGAAGAAACATAAAATGCAAAATGGTACTAGGGGTGAGGAATTTACTAACATTTCTCTTTGATTAAGATGAACATTTTGAAGACAGGAATGAAAACCAAGTGTGTTTTTATTTGAGGGAAGATTGCAGTCTAGATCATGGAAGACCAAGATGGGGGAGAGAAGAGGAGCCCATGAGGCATGCCACCCCGGTTTAGGCATCAAGATGTGGGCACCTAATGGAGAAAAACAATTGCTGGGGCTATCCTTTGGTTTTGCCTGGATTTGGCCTTTAGACAAGTAAACCAGAAAACAACTTTTTGAACCTCACTACATAAGAAGAGTATTAACTACTGAAGACTTTCATTTGTATCTGGGATCATCCTTGGCCCTATTAGCTTCTTACTCAGATGTAACTTGATTGAGGAAAGAAACCTTGTCTGGTTTGCCATGTTGGCATCAGTCCCTAGAATAGTTCAAAGGACTTAGAGGGCACTCAATAAACAGTTGTGGAAGAAACGAATGAACTGCCAAGTGATGTGCACATTTTTCTTTCCTCCTACACCACAACTGACCAGGAACCAAGAGGCCTGAGATCAATTTCATCATCCAATGGTAATCATGGATCATTAAAAATCTCTTACCTAGTATTCCTTTCTTCTCCCTGGGGATGACAGACACCCCATGAGCTTTTCTCTCTAGACCTGAATAACTCACCTCTCTTAAACTTACACTTCAGCTCATCACCTGCTTACATAAAGCACTAATTTCTTCTCTCACTCTCATTTCTATTTTCTCCTTACCCTTCTTCCTTCCCACCCAAATAGTGTTTCTTCTAACCTTTGCCAAATCAACATGGGAAAAAGAGAAATGTATGTGTGATATATCTACATCTAAACATGGATACATATATATGCTTTCAGATGAAATTAGGTATAAAGAAATGACTCAATTATTCTATAAAACCCAGTAAAATTATTTCTTCCTATGTTTCCATGTGGCAAATGTGCAGAATCTCTGCTACATTTGGATCAAATAGAGCTAGAAATTTTAACATCGTTTTTTGCTGTTTTTGTGGGGCAAGTTTTACATTTCAAATTTAACAATTTAGTTTTGAAATACAATCCATTTGTAACTGGGAAATGGTCTGCTTTTTTCTAAGAAACTGTTTGTGAAGAGACTGTTCCACTAAGAAACTAACACTTTTACTTTTTGGAAATGAGAGAAGATAGGTAATATTTCCATTGTTATAAAATAGATTACTGAATCCCACCTCCAGTGATGCTTATTGAGAGAGATCAATGTAAAGCAGCCAAATTGCATTTTAATTGGTGCCCTAGTAGACTGCTTGTTACAAGTGATCCTTAGGTCACAAGTAGCCTGGGTCACACTCCTGTTTAGAAATAGTTTCCTTGATTTTATTGAAAATGTCTAGATTGAGTAAGTCAGTATTTTCTACTCTTGCCACACTGCCTCCTGACTTTAAACTCATGGGTACTTAGAGGCAGCTATCACACGCAAATGACCAAGAAACTCTATGCTAAATTCCAGCATACGCAACCCAATTGAACATAGGTACAAGGCCTAGACAAGACCATTACATCATGTTATTTCATAGCCATGGAAACAGACCTAGAGGGTGAACCAATCAGTGATATAGCTGCGCTGCGACTAGACCTCATCACCTTCTGTTTTCCCTTGAGTCCTCAGGACCACAGAGAATGAGAAGACTGAATTTGGGACAAAGTAGATAACTGAATTAGATCATTAGTGTCAAAAGGCATGCTTTAGCCTAAGGCATTTGGCAGGTCTCAATTTATTATCCTTCCATTCTGGGCCTGAAAGATTCAGATTAGCAGACTAGATTGTTCCTCTGTTACATTTCAATCATAAAGCTATGATTTGGTGCTTCTGTGTAGCTAGCATGGGATCATAAAAGCTGAAGAAGAGTGTAGCCTGAAAAGAACAGATTATGTTTTTCTGCCCCAGAAGCAAAACTCCTGAGTTTTGCATAATGTCATTGAATATTACAATATGTAATGTAAATGCAAATTAACTTTTAGTGTTTTATCATCACATTTAGTAAATTGTAGGATACATTTTGTTCTTCAGCAGATTCAGTACACATGGCAGTACAGATAACCCCAATCCAGAAGAAATCCCATCTTTTAGGCACACCCTGGACCACTGTATAATATTCTGCACACAAGTTGATGTTGTTTAAGAGCAAAAGAAAATTTATGCAGAAAGAAGGTAGTGAAACTTTCAGTGATATATATATATGTGTTAACAACCCTGTTCAATAAGCTATTCTAATACAATAAGCCAACTTGATGGTGTTTTGTTTTGATTTTTAGAGTTAACACTGATTACCATATAATCATATAAACATATATCCTTGGGAAAGCAAATATCCATAGTACAATACATTTATTAATATAAATTATTTCCCTTAATTATTTTTGTTGTTTCCAAGGTAGCACCGGCTTTTGAAGTAAAGAGTCATTGGATTCTAGTTTTCAGGAACTCAGATCCTTCCAAACCTTCTGTGTTAAGTTTAGGAATATTCTGTGTTAACACATCAAAAGTATGATCATCTTGACATAATCTAGCTTCAGTTTATATCTAAGAGGCACCGGTCTCAAAAGCATAATGGGTATCAGAGGTGCCTAATTCCATTGTCTATATATACTTCTTAACTGCAAATCTTTAGAATCAAAGATTTGTTATCACCTTCTTCAGATGTGGAGATCTGTCCAAGATCACCAGAAATTTTTAAATACTTCAAACCATCTAATTCACTTTCTAGGTTCCCCTGGACTTTTCTGCTACATGCTGCACAGTTTCCATATTCTTTTAAGTGTAAGCACATTCAATTATAGACATTGAAGGGACCTCTACACAGAATGTTACAGCTGCACCGCAC